>NW_016912091.1:173095-178645 GCF_001483705.2 Eufriesea mexicana
TAAATTGTAACTATGTTATAGAAAGTAGGAATTTTTATTGACTATCTTATATTTATATTTTTGAGAGCAATGTAGGAAAGGATAAGAAATAAATTAAGAGGTACAAAAAAGGAACCGAAGAAAGTAGAAAGTTATAAAATAGATGATGTTGAATGTGATAAGGATGTAAAGGAAAATGAGTAGGGAATATAGAACTTATGAGCTTTAGCATAAAAGAAAGCCGAGGAGATGCAAGATAAACCAATATCAAGAATTATTAGGATAACTCATGTATTTGAATAGAATAATTTGCAGTAGTCTGTATGTATCTATAAATATTGTTACCTATGCATATATATATGGTCATTATAATGATAATTATTACGACACATCTTTTTCTCGCAACGGTCCGTGATATGGACATCTACTCAGATTCTAATGTCATTGTTTATTATGTCGTTAGCAATTAACGTGTATATGTGAAACTTTCAGAGTGAATAAAAAGTACCTAAGCATATAACCATCATAGTTTCATTTTATTTTTTACCAAGAACAGAATCACTTGCCTTCATCTGTGACTTCATGTACGTCTATAATAAATTCATCAACTTTTATAATTTCATCGTACAGGCACAGCTTTAGCGAGATTTCTAATATAATTCTGGATATGAATTTCTTGTTATTTAATTCATTGTTGATGATTATTGCATAGAGTGTTAGAACCATTGCCGAAAATACTAATAGTTTGTCTTTGCATTAGTATAATGGAATAATTAATAATTCCTGTTCATGAATTAATTATAGAAATTTGGAATTTATCGCAACACAAATATATTTATAATTGCTTCACTGATGCTATTAAATATAAGAGACGCCGTTTAATATTCTACATCGAGACTTTATAGCTATTTCAAAGATGCAACATTTTCCCGCTACAAAAATACCTAGCGTATCCGGCTGCAGCCAACTTCCAGTTGACGGCAAGCGGTCATACCGGTAACAAATGGTGGAATATTCTCACGCGTCAAGGAGAAACATTAAAGCTCAAAACGTTTCGTGAAGTAATGACATTGCTGATTGACGTTTCGATTACCTTACGAAGTTCAAAATTACTAGCTTTGAACATTTCTTCGGCGGTAATATACTACATGTGAAAACAAGTGATGTTACAAAGTGTATATCGTATATCGACACAAGTGGGAAATGAAGTGGTGTGAGTGCGGGATCTTATAATGCTAACGCATTGTCCGTTATTATCGGTTGTAGTAGATTCTAGATTTCGCCTATGCGTAGGAATATTTGATCAGCATTACCCTCAATAAGCAGTTTTTTAATAGTTTCTTCAATTTTACTTCGATCTTAACGTTCAAATACAACATAGTTACGTACTATCGCGTTTACATTCGAAATATTGATTGTGGATTAGAATATTTCGTTACTACTGCATAAAATAGGCAGTTTTCCAACCAGTAGGCCAATTATTTTCCAATTGAAGATGAGCATGTGAAGTAAACCGACGATAGTGCAAGTGCCTGTGGCATCGTGGAATACAGTTTAGTTTTCTCTCTTCTGTTTCCCAAATTAGGCCTTTTGATTAGATTTGTTCTATATATCCGCGTAGAGGGAATTCTTCCTTAACAGGATTGGATATTTTTTTTCGGTTTCGAGCGAGCGTTTTCGTAAAATAGTGCCGGAAGTGTCAGTGGCTCACAGATCGTGCTGCGCAATTTACTTTTTTGGCTTCTAGTTTTTGAATTAGGCTTTTCGGATCGGATTTTTCCACTGATTCGCGTAGAGTGATTTTTTCTATAACGGGATTGGATATTTTTTTTCGGTTTCGAGTGTGCGTTTTCGAGAAATAGTGCCGGAATTGTCAGTGGCTCTCAGATCGTGCTGCGCAATTTACTTTTTTGGCTTCTAGTTTTTGAATTAGGCTTTTTGGATCGGATTTTTCCACTGATTCGCGTAGAGTGATTTTTTCTATAACGGGATTGGATATTTTTTTTCGGTTTCGAGCGTGCGTTTTCGAGAAATAGTGCCGGAAGTGTCAGTGGCTCTCAGATCGTGCTGCGCAATTTACTTTTTTGGCTTCTAGTTGTTGAATTAGGCTTTTTGAATCGGATTTTTTCACTGATTCGCGTAGAGTGATTTTTTCTATAACGGGATTGGATATTTTTTTTCGGTTTCGAGCGTGCGTTTTCGAGAAATAGTGCCGGAAGTGTCAGTGGCTCTCAGATCGTGCTGCGCAATTTACTTTTTTGGCTTCTAGTTTTTGAATTAGGCTTTTTGAATCGGATTTTTCCACTGATTCGCGTAGAGTGATTTTTTCCTTAACGGGATTGGATATTTTTTTTCGGTTTCGAGCGTGCGTTTTCGAGAAATAGTGCCGGAAGTGTCAGTGGCTCTCAGATCGTGCTGCGCAATTTACTTTTTTGGCTTCTAGTTTTTGAATTAGGCTTTTTGAATCGGATTTTTCCACTGATTCGCGTAGAGTGATTTTTTCCTTAACGGGATTGGATATTTTTTTTCGGTTTCGAGCGTGCGTTTTCGAGAAATAGTGCCGGAAGTGTCAGTGGCTCTCAGATCGTGCTGCGCAATTTACTTTTTTGGCTTCTAGTTTTTGAATTAGGCTTTTTGAATCGGATTTTTCCACTGATTCGCGTAGAGTGATTTTTTCCTTAACGGGATTGGATATTTTTTTTCGGTTTCGAGCGTGCGTTTTCGAGAAATAGTGCCGGAAGTGTCAGTGGCTCTCAGATCGTGCTGCGCAATTTACTTTTTTGGCTTCTAGTTTTTGAATTAGGCTTTTTGAATCGGATTTTTCCACTGATTCGCGTAGAGTGATTTTTTCCTTAACGGGATTGGATATTTTTTTTCGGTTTCAAGCGTGCGTTTTCGAGAAATAGTGCCGGAAGTGTCAGTGGCTCTCAGATCGTGCTGCGCAATTTACTTTTTTGGCTTCTAGTTTTTGAATTAGGCTTTTTGAATCGGATTTTTCCACTTATTCGCGTAGAGTGATTTTTTCTTTAACGGGATTGGATATTTTTTTTTCGTTTCGAGGTTGCGTTTTCGAATAATAGTGCCGAATGTGTCAGTGGCTGTGAAATCGTGCTGCGTAATAGACTTTTTTGGCTTCTAGTTTTTGAATTAGGCTTTTTGAATCGGATTTTTCCACTTATTCGCGTAAAGTGATTGTTTCCTTAACGGGATTGGATATTTTTTCTCGGTTTCGGGCGTGGGTTTTCGTAAAATAGTGCCGGAAGTGTCAGTGGCTCACAGATCGTGCTGCGCAATTTACTTTTTTGGCTTCTAGTTTTTGAATTAGGCTTTTTGAATCGGATTTTTCCACTTATTCGCGTAGAGTGATTTTTTCCTTAACGGGATTGGATATTTTTTTTTCGTTTCGAGGTTGCGTTTTCGAATAATAGTGCCGAATGTGTCAGTGGCTGTGAAATCGTGCTGCGTAATAGACTTTGTTGGCTTCTAGTTTTTGAATTAGGCTTTTTGAATCGGGTTTTTCCACTGATTCGCGTACACTGATTTTTTCCTTAAAGGGATTGGATATTTTTTTTCGGTTTCGAGCATCTGTCTTTGAGAAATAGTGCCGAAAGTGTTCGCGGTTTTCAGATCGTGTGCGTAATACACTTTTATCGCTTCTATTTCTGAAATTAGGTTTTTGGATTTCGTTTTTTCGATATAACAACGTAGAGTAGGTTCAAGACAATATTCTGTTGAAATAAATAGGCACGTGCAACAGTAGGAAAATCTTGGACTCATGAAGTATCTCCAATGTAGAGCTATTAGATGCCAGGAATTATATCTTATTGTGAGAAAAAGTTGTAGCAGTAATACAAATATGTAAGGTATGATATGTCTATTGGATTCAAGATCAGTTATCCATATGCCCCACTAGATATAAATGTTTTGTGGTCAAATAAAAATTCATGAAAGGGAAATGTTTCAGACAGATAAACGGGAATGAAATTAACTTTCGCAATGTCCTCTTTTATCGACAAGATATAGAGTATACAGTGAGATTGTAAGGTATGTTGTATGTATGTATCCTTTATCTAAATAAATATTAATATCTGTGATCAAGGCGAATGGTCTTTGCCAATGTGTTAAATTTCAGAGTGGTGGAGCCAAGGTATATGATGAAAGGAGAGAGGTTTTAATGGTAGCAGTGGGAAGAAGAAATGTGTATTATGTCAAGAAACATAAAAGGGGCAGCATATGTATGAAGAGAGAAAGGTGTGTGACATCGACATAGAAATATGAAGATCAGTGAAGAGATGGAGATTGAACAATTGGTAATAGTTATGAAAGTTAGAGATAAATTGAATATAGAGAGTAAATATTACATTAAAACTAAAACGTGTAGAGATATCTATAGGAATTTGGAAACTATAGAAGCTGTAGGAATAATGGGTTGTGGCATATGGAATTGATTGGGCCAATGAAGACAACGTTAAAAGGAGGTAAAAGGTAAGTCTTTCCTGGTGATGATTATTAGAAAAAAGAACCATTTGGTTGACTGATTTATAAATAACTAAAGATTAAAAAATACGAAATATTATTGACTAAGGATCTTTTTTATTACAGGTGACTTAGAAACATGAGTAATATTTATATGCAAGAACCAGCCACTAATTGTAAGAGTATAGTAATAAGTATTGGTTAATAATATTTCAATGGATTGCATATCTTTTTTTGAAAATTTAACTGATATACAATATTTACTTTCTAAATTTAATAGTATTAATATATTAAGTAATTTCTAGTTTGAATTACAATAATAAATAATAAATTTTAATAACTTTGATTTTAAAAATATTTTACATTAATAAAATTAATATATTTGTTATAACAAGGTTACAATGACAACAACTGTTGGTGATATTGAGTAAGAATTATGGGCAAAAGAAACTCCCATAGTATAAATTTTATACAATTATGTATGGAAGGTTATTACCATGCACTATATTTCATAGAATTATTCAAGAATTCATAGCATATGGTGGTGATCTCAAAGGTACAGGGGGAGGTAGTAAAAGCATATGTGGAGAACTGTAATGGAGAAATTTAAAGTGAGATTATATTTAAAAATAAAATGAATGCTTCTTTTCTTCAAAAATAATTATTACATATTTGTGTTTTAGGACGAATTTCATACAAGATTACTTATTTGTCGACGAGGATCAATTGCTGTGGCAGAGATGATAATGATTCCCAATTCTACTTTGTTCTTGGTTCTACATCAGAATTGCAGAATAAACATACAATCTTTGGTAAGGTTACTGGAGAAACTATATATAACATGCTTGAAATCGAGGAAACACTTGTACATGAGGTAAATTTAATGTTTACAAGAAAATATATCAAGAAGTGATATAAATATAATATTTCCTTTTTTTTGTAGAATAATAAACCACTTTATCCGCCAAGATTGATAAAAACTATAATATTGAACAATCCATTTTCTAATAATATACCAAGAATAGTAGTACAGAAAAGTGAAGGAGTAGACAGTTCAAAAACTAAAACAGCAGCGGTAAAGTAAAAATCATATAT
>NW_016912092.1:0-5389 GCF_001483705.2 Eufriesea mexicana
GTTGGCCTAACCTAACCTACCCAAACGTATTGTACAACAACATAACGTGACGAGTCCGATATTGCTAGCGTTCCCAGCGCCAAGAAGAGCATATCAGAGCACATTAGACCGCAGAAATCCACCGAATGTCAGCGAATAGCACAAAAGTCAAGGTAGCCTACTCCAACCTATCCGACAGTAACACATCCAAACGTAGCCAAGCTGAACCTGACACGACGAGACCACTATTGCTGCCCTCCGCAGGGAGGTGCAGAAAGTGCTAGGGCAAAGTGTAGCGCAGAAGCCCGCCGCACTTCAGTGAACACCACAAATGACGTAGACATCCTAACATAACCTGAAATAGTCCAACCAAACCAAACGCAGCATTACCCTACATGACGTGCCGCGAACTCTGCTCCTGGCATCCCCAGAGCAAAGCAGAATATAGTAGAGCACAGTGGGTCACAGAGGTCCACCGAAAAGCAATGCAAAGCGCAGAAGTCAGTGTATCTTGTCCTAACCTAGCCACTCGTGACAAGCCGAAGCGTAACATAACTCAACCTAACTTGACGAGACCACCGCTGCTCGCCCCCACAGAGACTAGAAGAGTGCTCCAAGGTGCAGCGTAACGCAGAAATCCACCGCTTTGCAGTGAATAGCACAAAAGCCGTAGATATCCTTGCACAACCTGACATAACCTAACACAACCAAACGTAGCATAATTCAAGATAACGTGCAGGGGCCACTGTTCCTGGCCTCCCCATAGCCAAGCTGAGTGTGGTAGGGCACAGTAGATCACTGAAATACACCGAATAACATCGTATAGCTCGAAAGTTAATGCATTCCTGTCCAAACTTAACCAAACCTAACCTAACCAAACGTAACCCTACTAAAACTAGCGTGCCGCGACCGCTATTGCTGGCATCCCCAGAGCCGGGCAGAGACACTAAAGCACATTAGAGCGTATATATCTACCGAATAGCAGAGAATAGCACAGAAGACCACGTAGCCTGTCCTACTCTAGCCAAAGGTATCATACCCAAACGGATCCTAACACAACATAACATGACCATACCACTATTGCTGATATCCACATGGATAAGCAGAATGTACTATGGCGCAGTAGAACGCAGAAACAAACGGAATAGCTGTGTAAAGCACAAAATTCAAACTAGCCTCCCTTAACCTAACCAAACGTAACATATGCATACTTAACTTAACTGAACCTACCATGACTAGAAAGCTATTACCGACCACCGAAGGGCAAGCAGAGTTTACTAGAGCAATGTAGTGCGCATAAGTGCCGCACTTCAGAAAATAGCAAAGAAGCCGAAGTTACCCAAACCAGCAGAACATATCTGGACATTGCCTAACACAAACTAACGTGCCGAAGCAGCTATTGTTGCCCACCGCAGATCCAAGCAGGACATACTAGAGCACAGTGGAGCGCTGATGTCCACCGAACAGCAGTGCACAGCACAGAAGTTAAAGCAATCCTAACGAAACTTAGCCGAACTCAACATATAGGCGCATAACCTGACTCAACATAACATACTGAGACCACTATTTCTGTCCTTGCCAGAGCCAAGGTGAAAATAATACAGCACTGTAGGCCGCAGAAAAACACCTAATAGCGGACAATAGCACTTAAGACAAAGCCAAACCCTTCTAACCTTACCAACGGTACATTACAAAGCGAAACATATCACAACCTAACGTGCCACGACAGCTATTGCTGGCCTTCACAGAGCCACACAGAACACATTCGAGGACAGTACAACGCAGGAATCAACAGAATCGCGGTGTATATCAGAAAATTCAAAGCTACACTAACCTGATCCAAGCGAAAAGAACATAAGCAAACGTTGGGTGGCACAACCTAACGTGCTGCGACTATGCTGACCTCCCCAGAGCCAAGCAGAGCAAAACATTGGGGAGTGGAACGCAGAAATCTATGGAACCGCGGTGCACTTCAGAAAGGTAAAAGCTATCCAAGTCTAACCCAGAAAAACAGAACATAACCAAACATATCCTAACTCTAATTAACGTGCCGAGACCGCTGTTGCTGCCCTCACCAGAGCCAAGCAGAACATACTATAGCACAGTAGAGCGCAGAAGTCCACTGAATGGCAGTGTACAGCGCAATAGATAAAGTTACCATGACCAAGCTTTACCTGACACATACTACGCGAACGTTACCAGACCCACTATAACGAGCTGAGACTACTATTGCTGGTCTTGCCAGAGCCAAGCTGAAAATATTAGAGGACAGCAGAGCGCGGAAGTCCACCGAATAGCGGTGTACAGCGCAAAAGTAAAAGCTATCCAGACCTAACATTGCCTAACCCAACATAACCAAACGCACCATGGCTAAACCTATCGTGCCGTGACCGCTGTTATTGCACTCCCAAGTGGCAAGCTGGACATAATAGAGCACAGTAGAGCCCAGACGTCCACATAATGGCAGTGTACATCACAACAGTTAAAGCTAACCCGACCAAGCTTAACCTGACCCAACCTAACCGAATGTAATGTGACTCATCATAACGAGCGGAGACCACTATTGCTGGCCTTGGATGAGCCAAGCTAGAAATATTAGAGCACTGTCGGGCGTAGTAATCCACCTAATAGCAGGCTATAATACTAAAGATATAGCTATCCTCCCCTAACTTAACAAAACGTAACAACCAAACGTAACCTAACTCAATCTAACGTGCCGCGCCCACTATTGCTGGCTTCCACGGAGAAAAGCGGGACACGGTAGTGGTGAGTAGACCGCCGAAATCCGTATAACTGCAGTGAATATCGGAAAAGTCAAAGCTGCCCAATGCGAACACAAACCAACAGAAAATAACCAAGCATAGCCTGACTCAACCAAACGTGCTGAGACCGCTATTACGGCATTCCCAAGAGCCAAGTAGGACTTACTGGAGCCCAGTAGAGCACAGAAATCCACCGAATAGCAGTGTGCAGCACGAAAGATAAAGCTATCCTGACAAAACCTGACCAAACCGAACCTCACCGAACATAGCCTGACTAAACGTAACCTGCCGAGATAACTATTGCAGGCCATCCCAGGGACACGCTGAAAATGTTTGAGCACCGCAGGTCGTAGATATCCACCTAATAGAAGACTACAGAGCTAAAGGAAAAGCTATCCCCCCCTAAACTTACTAATCGTAACATGACCAAGCCTAATCTAACACAAACTAACGCTCCGCGACCACCATTTCTGGCCTCCCCAGAGTGAAGCAGAACATATTAGAGGAGATTAGGGCGCAGAAATCTACACAATCGCAGTGTACAGCAGGAAAGTCGCAGATATCCGAACCTGACCCAGCCAAGACTATCTAACCAGACGTAACCAAATCCAACATAATGTGCCGCGACCAGTACTGCTGGCCGCTACAGAGCCGAGCAGAGCATAATAGAGGAGAGTAGAGAGCAGTAATCCATGGAATCTCAGTGTATAGCAGAAGGGTCTAAGCTATTCAAACCTATCCATGTCAAACGTAACCTAACCAAACGTATCCTATCCCAACCTATCGTGCCAAGACCACTATTACGGGTCTCCACAGAGTCGAGCAGTGTACAGTAGAGCAACGTATAGCGTAGAAATCTTCCGAATAGCGGTGTATAGCACAAAAGTCAAAGCTGCATTAACCTAACCTAACCAACGGTCACATTAACAGACGTAGCTTAACAAAACCTATCGTGCCCGGACAACTATTGCTTGCTGTCCCAGAGACGAGCAGTGTATCGTACAGCAGGTTAGAGCGCAGAAGGCCACCAGATAGCAATGCATAGCACAAAAGTCAAAGATACCCTGGCCTAGCCAGGCCTAACCTATCCTGACCAAGCGTAGAGTAACTAAACCTAACGTGCCGCGACCATTATTGCTGGCTTCCGCGGAGCGAAGCAGAACTTCCTAGAACCCTGTAGGCCGTAGAAATCCATTGAATAACAGTGTAAACTACAAAAATTGAATCTACCCATACCTAACCCAAGCAAACGTAGCGTAACCAAACGTAGCCTAACTGATCCTACCAGGCCGATACTGCATCTACTGGCCTCCCTAGGGGCGAGCAGAATACACTAGAGCACAGTGGACCGCAGCAATCCGCGGCATTGGAGTGTAAAGCCGAAAACTATGATATCCCACATTAACCCGGCCTAGCCTAACTGAACTGAACGTAACGAATCCAAATCTGGCGTGCCTACCCCACTATTGCTGGCTTCCCCATTGCCAAGCAGGGCATATTCGAGGAGAGTAAAGCGCAGAGGTCCATATGACGGCAGTGTATGGTACGAGAGTGAAATATATCCCAACCTATCCCAATCAAACCTAACCTGACCTGACGTAAGATAACACAACTTATTGCGCCGCAGCCATTATTTCTGGTATTCCCAGAGCAAAGCAGGAAATATTAGGTCGCAGAAGAGGGCATATATCCACCGAATAGCAGTATACATGGCAAAAGCAAAGCTATGCTCTCCTAACCTGTCACAACGTAACATAAGCAGACATAACGTACCCTATACTGACATTCAACGGCCACTATTTCTGGCCTCACCAGAGCAAAGCGGAGTAGAGCAGAGCAATGTAGAACGCTGAAATCGACCGACTGGCACTGTACAGCATAGAAGTCAGAGTTTTCTCGGCCAAATTTGACCAAACATGACTTAACAAATCGTAACATAGCTCAACCTAACGTGCCGTGAGCATTCTTCCTGGCGTCCACGGAGACAAGCAGAACATATTAGAGGAGAGTAGGGCGCAGACATCCATAGGGTCGCAGTGTACAGCAGAAAAGTCATAAATATCCAGACTTATGCCAAACTACCATAACCTAACTTATCGCAGCCAAACTCAACGTTACGTGCCGCGACCGCTATTGGTGGCCTTCCCAGGGACTAAAAGATTAGAGTAGAGCACAGTGGAAAGCAGGAACGCACCGAATAACTGTGTATAGCACGCAAGTCGAAACAACCCCATCTAATCCTAACCTAACCAAACCCAGCAGAACGTAACATAACTCAACATAACGTGCCTCGACCACTATTGCTCGCATCCCGCCAGTCGATTGGAGTATAGTAGAGCAATGTGGTGCCCAGAAATCCACCGAATAGCAGTGTATAGCATAAAAGTCAACATCATCCTATCGTTGCCTAGCCAAGTGTAAAGTAACCAAACGTAACATATCTTAGCATAACGGGCCGAGGCCACTGTTGCTGGCCTGCCAGTAGACAAGCAGAATATACAAGAGCACAATACAGCGCAGAATCCCACCGAATATTATTGTATATCCCAAATGTCAAGGCCATACTGACAAAACGTATCGTGCCCAGTCCAAACCGTACGTAACATAGCAGAACAAACGTGCCTCGCGCACTATTGCTGGCCTCCCCA
>NW_016912092.1:10291-58760 GCF_001483705.2 Eufriesea mexicana
CTGGACATTGCCTAACACAAACTAACGTGCCGAAGCAGCTATTGTTGCCCACCGCAGATCCAAGCAGGACATACTAGAGCACAGTGGAGCGCTGATGTCCACCGAACAGCAGTGTACAGCACAGAAGTTAAAGCAATCCTAACGAAACTTAGCCGAACACAACATATAGGCGCATAACCTGACTCAACATAACATACTGAGACCACTATTTCTGTCCTTGCCAGAGCCAAGGTGAAAATAATACAGCACTTTAGGCCGCAGAAAAACACCTAATAGCGGACAATAGCACTTAAGACAAAGCCAAACCCTTCTAACCTTACCAACGGTACATTACAAAGCGAAACATATCACAACCTAACGTGCCACGACAGCTATTGCTGGCCTTCACAGAGCCACACAGAACACATTCGAGGACAGTACAACGCAGGAATCAACAGAATCGCGGTGTATATCAGAAAATTCAAAGCTACACTAACCTGATCCAAGCGAAAAGAACATAAGCAAACGTTGGGTGGCACAACCTAACGTGCTGCGACTATGCTGACCTCCCCAGAGCCAAGCAGAGCAAAACATTGGGGAGTGGAACGCAGAAATCTATGGAACCGCGGTGCACTTCAGAAAGGTAAAAGCTATCCAAGTCTAACCCAGAAAAACAGAACATAACCAAACATATCCTAACTCTAATTAACGTGCCGAGACCGCTGTTGCTGCCCTCACCAGAGCCAAGCAGAACATACTATAGCACAGTAGAGCGCAGAAGTCCACTGAATGGCAGTGTACAGCGCAATAGATAAAGTTACCATGACCAAGCTTTACCTGACACATACTACGCGAACGTTACCAGACCCACTATAACGAGCTGAGACTACTATTGCTGGTCTTGCCAGAGCCAAGCTGAAAATATTAGAGGACAGCAGAGCGCGGAAGTCCACCGAATAGCGGTGTACAGCGCAAAAGTAAAAGCTATCCAGACCTAACATTGCCTATCCCAACATAACCAAACGCACCATGGCTAAACCTATCGTGCCGTGACCGCTGTTATTGCACTCCCAAGTGGCAAGCTGGACATAATAGAGCACAGTAGAGCCCAGACGTCCACATAATGGCAGTGTACATCACAACAGTTAAAGCTAACCCGACCAAGCTTAACCTGACCCAACCTAACCGAATGTAATGTGACTCATCATAACGAGCGGAGACCACTATTGCTGGCCTTGGATGAGCCAAGCTAGAAATATTAGAGCACTGTCGGGCGTAGTAATCCACCTAATAGCAGGCTATAATACTAAAGATATAGCTATCCTCCCCTAACTTAACAAAACGTAACAACCAAACGTAACCTAACTCAATCTAACGTGCCGCGCCCACTATTGCTGGCTTCCACGGAGAAAAGCGGGACACGGTAGTGGTGAGTAGACCGCCGAAATCCGTATAACTGCAGTGAATATCGGAAAAGTCAAAGCTGCCCAATGCGAACACAAACCAACAGAAAATAACCAAGCATAGCCTGACTCAACCAAACGTGCTGAGACCGCTATTACGGCATTCCCAAGAGCCAAGTAGGACTTACTGGAGCCCAGTAGAGCACAGAAATCCACCGAATAGCAGTGTGCAGCACGAAGGATAAAGCTATCCTGACAAAACCTGACCAAACCGAACCTCACCGAACATAGCCTGACTAAACGTAACCTGCCGAGATAACTATTGCAGGCCATCCCAGGGACACGCTGAAAATGTTTGAGCACCGCAGGTCGTAGATATCCACCTAATAGAAGACTACAGAGCTAAAGGAAAAGCTATCCCCCCCTAAACTTACTAATCGTAACATGACCAAGCCTAATCTAACACAAACTAACGCTCCGCGACCACCATTTCTGGCCTCCCCAGAGTGAAGCAGAACATATTAGAGGAGATTAGGGCGCAGAAATCTACACAATCGCAGTGTACAGCAGGAAAGTCGCAGATATCCGAACCTGACCCAGCCAAGACTATCTAACCAGACGTAACCAAATCCAACATAATGTGCCGCGACCAGTACTGCTGGCCGCTACAGAGCCGAGCAGAGCATAATAGAGGAGAGTAGAGAGCAGTAATCCTTGGAATCTCAGTGTATAGCAGAAGGGTCTAAGCTATCCAAACCTATCCATGTCAAACGTAACCTAACCAAACGTATCCTATCCCAACCTATCGTGCCAAGACCACTATTACGGGTCTCCACAGAGTCGAGCAGTGTACAGTAGAGCAACGTATAGCGTAGAAATCTTCCGAATAGCGGTGTATAGCACAAAAGTCAAAGCTGCATTAACCTAACCTAACCAACGGTCACATTAACAGACGTAGCTTAACAAAACCTATCGTGCCCGGACAACTATTGCTTGCTGTCCCAGAGACGAGCAGTGTATCGTACAGCAGGTTAGAGCGCAGAAGGCCACCAGATAGCAATGCATAGCACAAAAGTCAAAGATACCCTGGCCTAGCCAGGCCTAACCTATCCTGACCAAGCGTAGAGTAACTAAACCTAACGTGCCGCGACCATTATTGCTGGCTTCCGCGGAGCGAAGCAGAACTTCCTAGAACCCTGTAGGCCGTAGAAATCCATTGAATAACAGTGTAAACTACAAAAATTGAATCTACCCATACCTAACCCAAGCAAACGTAGCGTAACCAAACGTAGCCTAACTGATCCTACCAGGCCGATACTGCATCTACTGGCCTCCCTAGGGGCGAGCAGAATACACTAGAGCACAGTGGACCGCAGCAATCCGCGGCATTGGAGTGTAAAGCCGAAAACTATGATATCCCACATTAACCCGGCCTAGCCTAACTGAACTGAACGTAACGAATCCAAATCTGGCGTGCCTACCCCACTATTGCTGGCTTCCCCATTGCCAAGCAGGGCATATTCGAGGAGAGCAGAGCGCAGAGGTCCATATGACGGCAGTGTATGGTACGAGAGTGAAATATATCCCAACCTTTCCCAATCAAACCTAACCTGACCTGACGTAAGATAACACAACTTATTGCGCCGCAGCCATTATTTCTGGTATTCCCAGAGCAAAGCAGGAAATATTAGGTCGCAGAAGAGGGCATATATCCACCGAATAGCAGTATACATGGCAAAAGCAAAGCTATGCTCTCCTAACCTGTCACAACGTAACATAAGCAGACATAACGTACCCTATACTGACATTCAACGGCCACTATTTCTGGCCTCACCAGAGCAAAGCGGAGTAGAGCAGAGCAATGTAGAACGCTGAAATCGACCGACTGGCACTGTACAGCATAGAAGTCAGAGTTTTCTCGGCCAAATTTGACCAAACATGACTTAACAAATCGTAACATAGCTCAACCTAACGTGCCGTGAGCATTCTTCCTGGCGTCCACGGAGACAAGCAGAGCATATTAGAGGAGAGTAGGGCGCAGACATCCATAGGGTCGCAGTGTACAGCAGCAAAGTCCTAAATATCCAGAGTTATGCCAAACTACCATAACCTAACTTATCGCAGCCAAACTCAACGTTACGTGCCGCGACCGCTATTGGTGGCCTTCCCAGGGACTAAAAGATTAGAGTAGAGCACAGTGGAAAGCAGGAACGCACCGAATAACTGTGTATAGCACGCAAGTCGAAACAACCCCATCTAATCCTAACCTAACCAAACCCAGCAGAACGTAACATAACTCAACATAACGTGCCTCGACCACTATTGCTCGCATCCCGCCAGTCGATGGGAGTATAGTAGAACAATGTGGTGCCCAGAAATCCACCGTATAGCAGTGTATAGCATAAAAGTCAACATCATCCTATCGTTGCCTAGCCAAGTGTAACGTAACCAAGCTTAACATATCTTAGCATAACGGGCCGAGGCCACTGTTGCTGGCCTGCCAGTAGACAAGCAGAATATACAAGAGCACAATACAGCGCAGAATCCCACCGAATATTATTGTATATCCCAAATGTCAAGGCCATACTGACAAAACGTATCGTGCCCAGTCCAAACCGTACGTAACATAGCAGAACAAACGTGCCTCGCGCACTATTGCTGGCCTCCCCAAAGACGAGCAAAACGTACTGGAGCACAGTAGAGCGCAGAAATCCGTCAAAGAGCAGTGCACAGTACAAAAGTCGGATCTATCCCGTCCTAACCTAACCAAACGTATAAGAACAAAACGTAACCTAATTTCACCTAACGTGTGGAGACCACTATTGCCGGCGACCGCGGAGCCAAGCACAATATACTAGATCTCAGTAAAGCGTAGAAATCGACCGCATTGCAGTGCATAGCGCAGAAGTCAAAACGTCTTGACCAAACCTAGCCTAACCTAACCTAGCCAAACGTGACATAACTCAACAAACCGTGACGCGACCACCACTCCTGCCGTCCCCAGAGACAATCAGGATATGATGGAGCAAAGTTGAGCACACTAGCCCATTCGAGGTCTGTGTTCAGCACATATACCAATGCTAACCTAACCTAACCCAACCTATCCCATCATAACCAAACGTAACGTAAATCAATCTTACGTGCCGAGACCTCTATTTCTGGCAACTCCATAGCCAAGCAGAACATTCAGGAGCACAGTACAGCGCAGGAATCCACCGAATTGCAGCGCATTGCAAAAAAGTGAAAGCTATTCTAACTAAACTTGGCTTAACGTATCCCAAACGAACGAATACTTCTCGCATCCCGAGAGTCGAGCAGGGTATAGTAGAGCAACCTAGAGCGCAGAAATTCAACGTATAGCTGTGTAAAGCGCAAAAGACAAAGCTATCCATACCCAACCAATACTAAAATAAATTAACCAAACGTAGCCTAACTCAAGCAAACGTGCAGAGACCACAACTGTTGTCCACCCGAGGGTACAGCAGATTAGGGTAGAGCACATTCGTGGGCAGGAATCCACCGAATAACAGTGTATAGCACGAAAGTCATAGCCACCGTGACCAAACACTGCCTAAACTAACCCAGCCGAACGTAAGCTAACTCAATATAACGTGCCACGACCACCATTGCTGGCCTCCCGAATGTCGAACACAGTATACTAGAGCACAGTAGAACGCAGAGACCCACCGAATAGCTGTGCAGAGTACAAAAGTCAAAGATATCCTCTCCTGACTTAGCCAATCGTGACATTACCGAACGTAACATATCTCAACCAAACGTGACGCGACAACAATTGCTGGCTTCCCCAGGACCAAGCAGAGCATACCACAGTGGGTGCAGTGCAGAAATCCATAGAGTCGCTGTGTATAGAAGAAAAGACAATGCTATCCGAACCTAGCTCGGTTCAACGTAACATAGCTAAACGAAGCTTAACTCAACGCAACGTGCTACGACCGCCATTACTGGACACCCCAGGGCCAAGCAGAATGTCGTACAGCATAGTAGTGCACACAAATCTACCGAACAATTGTGTATACAACGAAAGTCAATGCTATCAGCATATAACGCAAACAAACATAATCATACCAAACGTAGCCTAATACAACCTAACGTGCCGAGACCAACATTGATGGCCTCCACTGAGCCGAGCAGGGTGTAGTAGAGCCAAGTAGAGCGCAGAAAGCCGCCAGATGGCAGTATACAGCACAAGGGTCAAAGATATCGTATCATAGCCATACCTAACATAACCTAGCAGAGCGTAGCATAAATAAGCCTAACGAGCCGAGACCTCTACTTATGCACTCCTCAGAGCAAAGCAGAACATATTAAAGAAGAGAAGAGCGCAGAAATCCGTAGAATCGCAGTGCATAGCACAATAGTCGAAGCTACCCGATCCTAACATTATCAAACGTAACATAGCCGAACGTTGCGGAGATATACCTAACGTGCCGATAACCCTGTTGCTTGACGCTCCCGGACCAAGCAAAATATACTAGAGGAAAGTAGATCGCAGTAATTCTCCGCATTGCAGCGTATAGCACAAAGCTTAAAGCTACCCAAACCTATCCTTACCAAACATAACATAACCATACGTAACCTAACTGCACCAGTCGTGCGTAGACCGCTACTGCTGGCTTCCCCACCGCTATGCCGAGCATATTAGAGGAGTGTAGAGCGCAGAAGGCCATAGAATGCCAGTGTATAGCACGAAAGTCACAGCTATCATGTCCTAACCTAACCAAACGTAACGTAACCAAACGTAAGCTAATCCCTCCTAACGTGCCGCGACCAGTATTTCTGGCCTCCACAGAGCCAAGTGGAGTATGATAGAGGAGTGTAGAGCGCAGAAGTCGATAGGGTCGCAGTGCATAGCAGAAAAGTCCAAGTTATGAGAACCTAATCAGAACTAGCGTAGCCTAACCAAGCGTATCCTATCTCAGCCTGTCGTGCCGAGACCCCTATTACTGGTTTCCCCAGAGCCAAGCAGAACATACTGGAACACAGGAGAGCTTAGTAGTCGACCGAAAAGCAGCGTATACCACGAAAGTCAAATCTATCCAAACCTAACCGAAGCTAACATAACGTAACCAATCGCAACCGAACAAAGCGTAACGTGCCGAGACCGCTATTGCTGGCCACCCCAGAGGTAAGCAGAATGTAATAGAGCACAGTAGAGCGAGGAGAGCCACCGCATAGCAGCGTATAGCACAAGATTCAAATATATTCCAACCTAACCTGTCCGAACTGAACGTAACCAAACTTGGAATAACCAAACCTATCGTGCGGAGGCCATTATTGCTGGCCACCACAGTGCCAAGCAGAACATATTAGAGCACAGAAGAGCGTTGAAGTCCAGCGAGTATGAGTGTACAGCGCACAAGTCAAAGCCACCTTAACCAAACCTAACCCAACCATGCCTAACTAAACGTAACATATTTCAAACTATTGTGTCACGACCATTACTGCAGGCCGCCGCAGCGTCGAGCAGAGTATAATGCAGCTATGTAGAGCGCTGATATCCACCGAATGGTTGAGTATAGTGCAAAGGTCTAAGTAAACTTATCCTCACCTTGCAAAGCGTTACACAACCAAGCGCAAGGTAATGGAGCATAACCGTGCACAGAGCACCATTGCTGGCCTCTCCATCTACAGGCAGAACATATTAGAGGAGAGCAGAGGGCAGAAGTCCATCGCATGGCAGTGTTCAGCCAGAAAAGTCAATGCTATCCTTTCCTAACACAAACTAACCTAACACAACCAAACGTAACCTTACCGATACTAACGTTCCGAGGCCATTGTTGCTGGCCTCCCCAGAGACAAGCTGAGCTTATTAAGGCGCAGTAGAGCGCAGATGTCCAACTAGTAGGAGCGTATAGCGCAAAAGTCAAATATATTCTAATCTAACCAGACCGAACCTAACATAAGCAAACGTCGACTAACTAAACCTACCGTGCCGAGACCACTATTTCTGGCCTCGGCAGAGCCAAGCGGAACATATTAGAGCACAGTAGAGCGCAGAAATCCGACGAAGAGCAGTGTGTAGCAAAAAAGTCGAAGATTAACTGGCCAAACCTGAACTAACTTAACGTAACCAAGGGTAACACAACAAAACCTAACGTGCTGCGACCACTGTCGTAGGCGTCCCCAGGGACACGCAGAAAATGATAGAGCACAATAGAGCCCGGTAGTCCATGGGATGGCTGTGTCGAGCCCAATAGTCTAAGGTATCATAACCTATCCCATCTTAACCTAACCCAACCCAACGTTACCTAACTCAACCTAACCGGCCGCGACCAGTATTGCTGGCCTCCACATTGCTAAGCAGAGCATATTAGAGATGTGTGGAGCGTAGAAACCCATGGAATCGCAGGGTATAGCAGAAATGTCGTAGCTAACCTGTCCAAACCAAAACAATCGTAACATACACAAACGTAACCTAACACATCCTATGGAGCCGCGACAGACATTGCTGGCATTCACATAGTCGACCAGAGCACATTAGAGCACGGTAGATCGCAGGAATCCACCGAAAAGCTGTGAATATCAGAAGAGTCAAGGCTGTACTGCCCTAACCCATCGAAATGTAACAAAACCAAGCGTGACCCAACCGAACTTAACGTGCCTACACCACTATTGTTGACCTCAGAGCTCAGCAGTATATACTAGAGCACTGTAAAGAGCACAAGTCTGCCGCAATACAGTGTAAGGGACAAGAGTCAAAGATAACCTAACCTATCCTGAAATAACATAACCTAACCAAATGTAGCTTAACTCAACTTAGCCTGCCTATGCCACTATTGATGTCCCTCCCAGAGCCAAGCAGAGCATATTAGAGCACAGTATAGCGCAGAAGTTCAATGGATATCAGTGTATAACGCAAAAGTCACAGGTACCCTATCCTTACATATCCGAACGTAATATAACCAAACGCAACCTAACTTAACCTAACGTGCCGAGACCACTATTGCTGGAGACCCCTGTGCCAAGCAGCATTTACTAGGGCAGAGTAGATCTCAGAGTGCTGACAAATAGCAGCGAATAGCGGAAAAATCAAATATATCATAACATAACGCGACCTAACCTTACCTAACCAAACGTAGACTAACAAAGCTTACCGAGACGAGACCACTTTTCTTGGCATCCCCAGTGCCGTGCAGAACATATTAACGCCCTGTAGATGCAGAAATACGCTGAATATCAGTGTACAGCGCAAAAATCACAACCATCATAGCCAAACCTAACCAAAGCTAGCCTAACCAAACATAACGTATCACAACCTATCGTATCACGACCACTATTCCTGGCGAACACAGAGCCGAGCACAGTATAGCAGAGCAATGTAGTGCGCAGAAATCCTCCGAATAGAAGCATATAGCGCAACAGTCATAGTTACCCTATCCTAACCTAACCAAACGTAACATATCCAAGCGCAACATGATCCAACCTAGCGTGCCTAGATCATTATTGCTGGCCACTCCGTCGCCACGGAGAATATATCGGAGGAGAGTAGGGCGCAGAAGTCCATAGAATGGAGGTGTATTGCAGAGAAGTCAAGGACACCCTAACCTGACCCAAACTAACCTAACCTAACCAAATGTAACCTACCTCAAGCTAACGTGACGAGACCACCATTGCTGGCCCTCCCAGAGCCGAGCTAAACATATTAGAGCATGGTAGAGTGCAGAAATCCGCCGAAAGGCAGTGTATGGTACAAAAGTCTGAGCAAGCATCTCCTAGGATATGCAATTGAAACGCAACCAAACGTAATCTAACTGAGCCAAACGTAACGCGATCACTATTGCTGGCCTCCCAGAGCCGAGCAGAATGTTTTAGAGGTGGATAGAGGGCAGAAATACATAGAATCGCAGAGTATAGCAGAAAGGTCAAAGCTATCCAAAGCTAACCCGGAGAAATATAGCCAAAAGGAACGGAGCATAACTCAACTTAAGAAGCCGCGAATACTTTTGCTGGACATCTCAGGGCCAAGCAGAATACATTCCAGCGCAGTAGAGAGAAGAAACAAACGAATAACAGTGTATTCCACGAAAACCAAGGCTACCCAAATATGGCACAAACAAACATGTCCTCACCAAACGTAGCCTAACGCAGACTAACCTGCCAGGCCACTATTAATGGCAACCCCAGAGCCGAGCAGAGTACAGAAGAGCAATGCAGAGCGCATCAATCCACCAATAGCAGTGTATGGCACAAGAGTCACAGATATGCAGACCAAACCTAACCTAACTTAACATAACCAAACCAAACATGACAAAACCTAACGCGGCGAGAGCACCATTCCTTGCGTCCATAGAGGCAATCATAATATGTTAGAGCACAGTAGAACCCGCAAGCCCATAGGATTGCAGTGCTGACCACAAGAGTCTAAGCGGTCCTAGCAAACCCAGAATAGCCTAACACAAATAAACGTAATCTATCTCAACCAGCCGCGCAGCGTCCAGTATTGCTGGACTCCTGAGAGCCAAGCAGAGCATAGTAGAGGCGAGCAGAGCGCTGAAATACATAGAATCGCAGTGTCTAGCAGAAAGGTCGAAGCTCCACGAACCTAACCAAAGCGAAGGTAACCAAACCAAACGTATTGTATCTCAACCTATACTAGCGAGACCATGATTATTGTGGTACTAAGAGCCAAGCAGAATATACTAGAGCGCAATAGAGCTCAGAAACCCACCGTGTTTCAGTGTACAGCGCAGGTAACCTATCCCAACCCAAACAAACCTAACCTAACCAAACGCAACCAATCTCCAGGTAACGCGACGCTGCCTCTGGTTCTGCACTCCCCAGACCAAAGCAGAGCTTATAAGATCAAAGTAGAGCGCAGGAATCCACCGAATAGCAGTGTATAGCACAAAAATCAAAGTTGCCCTGGCATAACCTAGCCAAACGTGGCGTAACCAAACGCAAACTAACACCATCTAACCTGCCTACACCACAATTGCCGTCCTCCCCGCAGCTAAGCAGAATATACTTGAGCACAGCAGATCACAGACGTCCGAGGCGTTGTATCGTAAGGCTCAAATGACAAAGATAACCTAATCTAGCCTAACTTAGCCTAACTAACTAAATAAACCTAACGCGCCGAGATCACATTTGCTGGCATCCCCAGATCCAAGTAGATCGAATTAGAGCACAGTAGAGCGCTGAAATCCACAGAATAGCTGTGCATAGCACAAAAGTCAAAGCTACCCACTCCTTACAAAACCAACCGTAATATAACCGAACGTAAAGTAACCCAACCTAACGTGCAGTGACCACTGTCGCTGCCCTCTCCAGAGCCAAGCAGACCGTACTAGAGCACACCAGAGCGCGGAAATCTATCGAATGGCAGTGTAGAACACAAAAGTTAAATCTATCCTGACCAAACTTTGCCTGACCCAACATAACAGAACGTAATATGTCTCATCGTAGCGAGACGAGGCCACTATAACTGGCATTGCCAGAGGCATGCTGAAAATATTACAGCTCTGTAGGGCGTTGAAATCCGCCTAACGGCAGACTATAGCGTTAAAGGCATAGATATCCTCCCCTAACAAAGCCAACTTTAGCAAAGCCAAACATAACCTATCTAAGCCCACCGTGCCGCCACCGCTATTGCTGGTCTCGCCAGAGCCAAGCAGAAAACGCTAGTGAGGAGTAGAACGCAGAAATCCATAGGATCGCAGAGTCTAGCGGAAGAGTCGAATCTACCCCAACCCTGACCCAAGGCAGCAGAACATAGCCAAACATAGCCGTACTCAACCTATGGTGCCGAGAAGGCTGTTTCTGCCGATGCCAGAGACAAGCTGGACGTGTGAGAGCACAGCAGATTGCAGGAATCCACCGAGTAGTAGTCTACAGCGCAAAAGTTAAAGCTACCCTTGCCAAATATAGCCTAACACGACATAACCGAACGCAGCATGACACAATACAACGTGCCGAGGCCACTGTTGGTGGCCTTCCCAGAGACAAGTTGAAAGCACAAGAGCACTGTAGGATGCAGGTATCCATCTCAAAGGAGACTGTTGCACTATAGTCAAAGCTACCCTATGCCAACATAACAAATCGTAACATGACCGAATGTAACATAACTCAACCTAACGTGTCGCAACCGCTTTTGCTGTCCTCCCTAGAGGCAAGCGGAAAGCGTTAGTCGAGAGCAGTGCGCAGAAACCCATATAATCGCAGTGTATACCAGAAAAGTCAAAGCAACCCAAGCCAACCCAATCCAACGTAACATAACCGAACATAACCTGACTCAACCTAACGTGCCGACACCGCCATTGTTGCCCTCCCCATAGCCAAGCAGAACAACTAGAGAAGAGTAGAGCGCAGAAATTCACCGAACAGCAGTGTACGGCACAAAAGTTAAAGCCATCCTGACAAAATATGGCCTAACCCGACCTAACCGTACTCAACACGACACACTACAACGTGCCGAGGCCACAGTTGCTAGCCTTGCCAGAGCCAAGCTGAAAATATTAGAACACATTAGAGCGCAGAAATCGACCGAATAGCAGTGTACGGCATAAAGGTCTAAGAAGACAACCCCAACATAGCCAAACGAAACGTAACGGAACGTAACGTTTCCCAACCTTACAGGAGGTGACCACCATTCCTGGCCTCCACAGAGCCAAGCAGAATGTAGTAGAGCACAGCAGATCATAGAAATCCACGGAATAGCAGTGTAAAGCACAAAAGTCAATGTGGCCTATCCTGACCTAGCCTAACGTAACGTTACCAAACGCAGCCCAAGCAAACCCAACGTGACGAGACCACTATTGCTGACCTCCACTGAGACAAGCAGGGTGTACTGGAGCACAGAAGCGGGCAGAAATCAACCGAATTGCTGTGCAGAGCACAATAGGCCATGATATCCTAACCTAACCCGACATAACGAAACCAAACAGTACGTACAAATGCTCCGAATAGCGTGCAGCGACCAGTGCTCCGAGACGCCTCAGAGAAAAGCAGATTGTAGAAGAGCACAGTAGATCACAGAAATCCACCGTACAGCAGTGTATAGCACGATAGTCAAGGCAATCCAAACCAAACGTAGCCTAACGTAACCTAACCAAATATAACCTATCTTCACCTAGCGTGCCACGACCGCCATTGCTCGCCTCCCCACAGTCTTTCAGAGTATAGTAGAGCAATGTACAGCGCAGAAATCCAGCGAATAGCAGTGTATAGCACAAAAGTAAAAGAAATCCTAACCTAACCCAACGAAACATAATATATCTAAACCTAATGCGCCGATACCACTATTTCTGGCCACCCCAGAGCCGAGCAGAACAAATTCGAGCACAGAGGATCGCAGAAATCCACAGCACTACGTCTATAGCACAAAGTTCGTTGACAACCTGACCTAAGCCGACCCAACATAACCTCACCAAACGTAGGACAGCTGCACATAGAGTTTCGCGATCACTGCAGCTGGTCTCCCGGAGCCAAGCAGGATATAGTAGAGCACATTGGATCATAGTGGTCCACCGTATAATAATGTATAGCACGATAGTCAAAACGAACCAAACCTAACAGAAGCTACCATAACATACCGAAGCCAAGCCTAACTAAACCTATGGCGCCGCGACCACTATTACAAGCCTCCCCAGAGTCGAGCAGAGAATAGTATGGCAATGTGGTAGGTAGAAGTCCACTGAGTGGCAGTGTATTGTGCAAAAGCCAAAGATATCCTGTCCTAACATATCCAAGCGTAATATAGCCGAAGGTAGCCTAACGTAACCTAACGAGGCGAGACCACAAACGCTGGCCAGCCCGGAGCCATCCAGAGCATATTGGAGCACAGTAGAGCGGAAAAGTACACCGAAGAGCAGTGCATAGCACAAAAGTCAACGCTATGCCCTCCTAGCCTAGCCAAACGTAACATAGCCGTACGCAGCCTAACTAAACCTAACGTGCGGCGACCACTATTTCCGGACGCCCCACAGCCAAGCGGAACATAGCAGAGGAGAGTAGAGCGCAGAAATCCATATAATTACACTGCATTGCAGAAAAGTCAAACCTATCCTGTCCTAACTTAACGAAACGTATCGTAAACAAACGTAACATATCTCAAGCTAACTTGCCGCGACGACTATTGATAGCTTCCAAAGAGTCGAGCGGGGGATGGTAGAGAAATATAGAGCACAGTAATTCACCGAATAGCAGTGTATTGCGCGAAAGTCAAAGCTACCCTTGCCTACACCATGCAAATCTAACCTAACCGAACCTGACGTAACTCAACCTAACCTGCCGAGACTACCATTGCTGGCCTCCCCAGAGCCATGCAGAATATTGTAGAGCGCAGTAGAGCGCAGAAATGCACTGAATAGCAGTGTGTAGCACGAAAGTCGAAGCTAACCTTACTAAACATAAACTCACCTAACACAATCAAACGTAACAATACACAGCCTAGGGTGCCGCGACCACTACTGCTCTTCGCCCCTGAGTCGAGCAGAGTATAGATGTGCAATGTAGTGCGCAGAAATCCACCGAATAGCTGTGTATAGCACAAAAGTCGATGATACCCTAAACTAACCTGACGTAACCTAACGAAACCGAACGTAGAATAACTCAACCTAACTCGCCGAGATCACTATTGCTGGCTTCCACAGAGGCGAGCAAAATGTACTAGAGCACAGTGGGGCGCAGAAATCCACATCACTGCAGTGAGTAGCACAATAGCCTTAGATATTCTAACATAACCAGAACAAACCTAACATAACAAAACGTAGCATAGCTTAACATGACGTACCGCGACCTTTGCTCCTGGCATTTTCAGAGCCAAGCAGAATGTAGTAGAGCACAGTGTGTCATAGAAGCGGACGGAATAGCATTGTATAGCACAAAAGTCAAAGAAATCCTGGCCAAACCTTCCCAACCTAACCTAACGGAACGCAACCTAACTAAAACGTACGCGCGGAGACCACCCTTACTGGACACCACAGAACCAAGCAGAACATATCACAGCATACTAGAAGGCAGACGTCCGACGAATAGCGGTGTATAGCACGAAAGTCGAAGTTGTCCGAACCAAACCTATCTCAACTTAACCTAACCTAACGTAACCTATCTCAACGTAACGCGTCACAATGGCCAGTCAATGTTCGAGCGGAGTATAGTAGAGCAACGTAGAAAGCAGGAATAATCCGAATAGCAGTGAATTGCCCAAAGTCTTAGCTATCCTGTCCTAACCTAACAAAGCTTAATATATCAGAACGTAACATGACAGAATCTAACGTGCCGAGACCATTATCGCTGGGCTCCCCACTGGGTAGCGGAGAATAATAGAGCACAATATTGTACTGTTGTCGACAGCACTCCTGTGTATAGCACAAAAGTCAAATGTATCCTAACCTAACATGTCCTAACTTAACGTAACCGAACGAAGCGCAACTAAACCTAACTTGAAGAGACCATTACTTTTGGCCTCCCCAGGTCTAAGCAGAAAATATTAGAGCACGCAATTCCACAGAATATCGGAGTATAGCACAAAAGTCGTCGATATTGCAT
Source organism: Eufriesea mexicana (assembly GCF_001483705.2). NCBI lineage: Eukaryota > Metazoa > Arthropoda > Insecta > Hymenoptera > Apidae > Eufriesea > Eufriesea mexicana. The sequence continues at coordinate 25,183 of NW_016912092.1, forward strand.
AGCCAAACCCAACCTAACCGAACGTAACATAACTCAACCTAAGGTGCCGCGACCACTATTCCCGGCGTAACCAGAGAAAAGCAGAGTAAGGTAGCGCACTTTAGAGCGCAGAAGTCCATAGAATAGCAGTGTGCAGCGAAAAGCCAATGCTGTACATACCTGACCCAAGCCAGCGTAACTTAACCAAACGTAACATAACTCAAAGTCACGTGCCGCGACCACGATTACTGGCCTCCACAGTGCCAAGCAGAACATGTTAGAGGAGAGTACGGCGCTGAAATCTACCTTATAACAGCGTATAGCACGAGAGTCTAAGACATCCCAGCAAAGTTTAGCCTAACCTAACCTAAGCATCCGTAACGTAGCACAACGTAACGTGCCACTGCCCCTATGCTGCACAACCCAGAGTCGGGCAGGGTGCAGTAAAGCTATGTAGAGTGCAGGAAGGCGCCGAAAGGAAGCGTATATCACAAAGTCAGAGCAACCACAACCAAGTCTAACCTAACCTAACCGTACCAAACGTAGGTTTACTAAACTTAACTTACCGGGAGCTCTATTGCTGCCCTCCACGGAGCCATGTAGAACATATTACAGCAGAGTAGAGCGCAGAAACCACCGAAAAGCGGTGTACATCACAATAGCCAAAGCAGTCCCATTCTAAACTATTCAAACGTATCGTAACCAAACGTGGCACATCATAGCCTTAAGTTGCGAGACCTCTGTAACTGCCCTCCCCAGAGCCAAGCAAGAAATGTAAGAGGAGAGAAGAGCGCAGAAATCCATACAATCGCAGTGCATAGCAAAAAAGTCATAGCCACCCTATCCCAACCTAACCAAACGTAACATACCTGGACGTAACCGAACCCAACCTAAAGTGCCGAAGACACTATCTCTGGCCACCCCAGCGCCAAGCAGAAAGCACTGGAGAACAGCAGAGCGCAGGCGTCCACCGCATTGCAGGCATAGCACAAAAGTCTAAAATATCCTGGCATAACATGCCCTAGCATAACCTAACCGAACGTAGCCTAACTCAAATTAACGTGCCGAGACCATAACTGCTACCCATTTCCAAGGAGAAAATGCTAGAGAGCAGTAGAGAGCAGAAATGCACCGAATAGCAGTGTCTAGCAAAAATTCAGGGCAATACTATCCAAACATGAAAAATCATAACACGACCAAACATAACCTAGCACAACATAACATGCCGCGACAGATATTGCTGGCATCCCCAGTGCCCAGCAGAACATATTACAGGAGAGCAGGGCACGGTAGTCCACCGAATAGCAGTGTAGAACACAAAGGTTAAATATATCCTATCCTTCCGTAACCAAACGTAACGTATCCAAACGTATCCTATTCCAAACTGACGAGCCGAGAACGGAATTGTTGGCCTCCCCAGGGACAAACAGGTCAAACTAGAGCATAGTAGAGCGCAGAAACGCACCGAACAGCAGTGTACCGCGCTAGTGTCGGATTTACCCTATACAAACAAAACCAGCCTTCACATCAGCAAACGTTACATAACTTTACCCATTGTTCCGGGACAGCTGTTTCTGGCCTCCCCAGGGCAAAGCCGAATATAGGAGAGCGCAGTAAAGCCCACAAGTCCAACCCATTGCTGTTTATATTACAAAAGTCGAAGATATGCTAACATAGCCCGACCAAACGTTACCTAACCAAACGGAGCCTAACTCAACGTAACGTGCTGGGACCATAATTGCTGGCCTACCCAGAGCCGAGGAGAATATACTAGAGGAGAGCAGGGCGCAGAAATCCTTACAATATCTGCGTATAAAGGAAAAGTCAAAGCTACCCAAACCTAACCCAAACCAACGTAACGTAGCCAAACGTAACATATCTCAACATAACGTGCCGCGGCCACTATTGACGGCTGCACCAGCGCCAAGCAGGATGTAGTAGAGGACAATAGAGCGCAGAAATTCACCGAATAACAGTGTATAGCACAAAGGTCGTAGTTATCCTATACTATCATAGCCAAACGTAACGTAGTAGGCGTAATATATCTCAATCTAACGTGCCGAGACCACAATTTATTGCCTCCCCAGAGCCGAGGAGAATGTACGAGAGCATACAGGAACGCAGGAATCCACCAAATATCAGGGTATAGCACAAACGTCAAAACTACTCTATCCTAACTTAACAAACACTCATATCACCAAACGCAGCATTCCCCAAACCAACGAGCCGAGACTACTGCTGCTGGCCTCCACAGGGCTAAGCAGGATGTTGTAGAGATCAGATGAGCGCAGGAAACGGCCGAATAACGGTGTATAGCACGAAAGTCAATGCTGTCCTAACCGAACATAGTGTAACCTTAACTAACCAAGCATTACCGAAAACAATCCTAACGTGCCGAGACCACAACTTCTGGCCGCCCTAGAGACAAGTAGAGAACATTAGAGCACGGCAGGGAGCAGAAGCTCTTTGAATAGCAGCGCATAGCAGAGTGGTCAGTGCTACATTGTCCTAACATAACAAAGCGTATCATAGCCAAACGGAAACTAACTCAACCTATCGTGCCGTGACCACTACTGCTGAACACTCCAGAGCCGAGCAGCACAGATTAGGGCAGGAGTGTTCATAAATCCAAAGAATCACAGTGTATAGACGAAGGTCATGGCTATCATAATCGAACTACACCTAACCCAACCTCGCAAACGTAACATAATAGTGATCGCGGCAATTTACGTTTGGTTAGATTAGGTTAGATTATGTATGGTCAGGTTGCCTTCGTCTTTTGTGCTATGCACAGCAATACGGTCGATTTCTACGCTCCACTGTGCTCTAGCATATTCTGCCCGGCTCTGCGGGTGCCAGCAATACTGGTCTCGGCTCGTTAGGTTGAGATATGTTACGTTTGGTGAGGTTAGGTTAGCTTGCGTAAGATTAGGGCATCTCTGCCTTTTATGGTGGACACTGCCATTCTAAGGATATCTGCGCCCTACTCTCTTCTAGTACGTTCTGCTTGGCCACGGGGAGGCCACCAATAGTGGTCTGCGCATGTTGGTTTATGTTATGCTGCGCTTGGTTGAGCTATGTTCTGTTAGGTTAGGATAGGATAACTTTGACTTTTGAGATTTACACTGCAATTCGCTGGATTTCTGCGTTCTACTCTGCTTTGTCATGAGATGCTTGGCTCTTGGGAGGCCAGAAATAGTGGTCTCCGCACATGTGGCTGCTTCCGTTGAGTTTGGTCGGGTTAGGTTATGTAATGTTTGGTTAGCAAATCTTTGACTTTTGTGCTGTACACTGCCATCCGGTGGATGGCTGCTCTCTAATGTGCTCTAGTTTATACTCCTTGGATCGTGGGAGGCCAGAAATGGTGGTCTCGGTACGTTAGGTTCAGATAGGCTACGTTTGGCTAGATTAGGTTAGCGTCGGTTGGGTATGGATACTTCTCTTCAATACACTGCGATTCTATGGATTCCTGCGCTCTACATACCCGTATTATGCTCTGACTGGCTCTGTGTAAGCCAGCAGTACCAGTTGCGGCACGTGGGATGTGCTAGATTTCGTTCGGTTGTGTTAGGTAACGTTGGCTTATGATAGGATACCTCTGAATCTTGTGCGCGACACCGATACCCTATGTACTACTACGCTCTGCTGGGCTCTAACATGTTCAGTTTGTTTCAAGGAACTCCGAAAGAGGAGTTCGCGGCACGTTAGTTTGAGTTATGTTACGTTTGGTTATGTTGCGTGTCGTTAGGTTAGGGCATGATAGCTTGGACTTCTGCGCTATGCACCGCTATACGGTGAATTCCTGCGCTCGACTGCGGTCTAATATATCCTGCCATTCTCTGGGGATGCCAGAAATTCTGGTCGCGACACGTGTGATTGTGTCATGTTGTCTAGAGTTCGGTTATTTTAGTATAGGTTTCGTCATGACGTCCTTTACTTTGGCGCTTTACACTGCCATGCGGTGAGCTTCTGCTCTCTGCTGTGGTCTAGTATGTCCTGCTCGGCTCTGTGGAGGCCAGCAATGGTGATCTCGGCACGTTACGCTGTGTTATAGTACGGTTGGTTGTGTTAAGTTCGGCTAGGGTAGGAGATGATAGCTTTGACTTTTGCGCTATACACTGATATTCGGCGGATTTCTGCTTTCTACTTTGCTGTAACATGATCAGCTCAACTGTGGGGTTGACGGCAATAGTGGACGTGGCACGATAGTCTGAGATATTTTACGTTTGGCTAGGTGAAGCTTGGTTAGATTTGGTTAGGATGGCTTCGGCTTTTGTGCTATACACAGCCGTGCTGTGGACTTCTGCGGTCTATTCTCCTCTAACATACTATGCTTGGACATGGGAAGGCCTGCAATAGTGGCCTAGGCACTTTATGCTGTGTTCGGGTACGTTCGTTTATGTTACTTTGGGTTATGTTAGGAAAGGATATTTCTGACTTTGTTCTGTACACTGCCTATCGGTGGATTTCTGCGCCTTACATTGCTCCTCTGTACTCTGCTCGATTCTCTGGAGGCCAGCAATAGTGGTCGCGGCAAGACAGGTTAAGTTTCGTATGGTCAGTCCAGGTTAGGACATGTTTGGCCAGGACGACTTTGACTATTGTGCTATATACATCCATTCGGTGAATTTCTGCGCTCTAGCGTGCTCTAATAGGTTCTGATCGTTTCTGGGGAGGACAGGAATAGTTTTACGGGCACGTTAGGATTAGCTATACTACGGCTGTTTGGGTTAGGGATGGTTGGGCTTTGTAAGGATGGCTTAGGCTTTTGTGCTGTACGCTGCCATTCGTTGTGTTACTGCGCTCTGCGGTGCTCTAGTGAGTTCTGCTCGGCTCTGGGGAGGCAAGTATTAGTAGTCTCGGCACGTTACGTTTACTTAGGCTACGTTCGGTTGTGTTAAGTTTGGTTTGGTTAGGATAGGATAGCTTCGACTATTGTGATATGCACTGAGATTCGCTGGAGTCGTGCATTCCACATTGCTCATCTATTCTCTGCTCGGCACTCGGGAGTCCAGCCACAGTGGTCGTGGCACGTTAGTTTGTGTCAGGTTACGTTTGGTTCTATTACGTTTTGTTTGGTTACGATAGGGTGACTTCGACTTTTGAGCTGCGCGCTGCTATTCGGTGTATTTCTGCGCTCTACATTGCTCTACATAACTGTGCTCGACTCTGGGAGGCCAGTAATAGCGGTGGTCCACGATAGGTTGTGTTAGAGTACGTTTGGTTTGGCTAGGGTCGGTTAGGTTTGGTTAGGATGGCTTTAACTTTTGCGCTATAGACTTCTATTAGGTGAATTCGTGCGACCTAGTATGCTCTAATATGATATACCTGGCTCCCGGGAGGTCAGCAATAGTGACCTCGGCTCATTGGGTTTAGTGAGTGCACGTGTGGCTAGGTTAGGCTGGGACACGTTTGGTTAGGTTATCTTTGACTTTTGTGCTATACACTGCTATATGGTGGCCTTATGCTCTCTACTGTTCTCCTTCATGTACTGCATGCCTCTGGGGATGCCAGCAATACTGGTCGCGTCGTGTTAAGCGGGGTCATGTTACGTCCAGTTCGGTTATGTTGGTCAATGTTTGGCCAGGGTATCTTTGCCTTTTGCGCTATACGCATCTATTCTGTATATTTGTGCACTCTACTATGATCTTGTATGTTCTGCTCGCCTCTGGTGAGGACACCAATAGTGGTAGTGGCTCGATAGGTTGAGGCACGCTTCGTTTGCCTATGTTAGGTTAGTTTCGGTTTGGTCACGATGGAATTGACTTTTGAGCCTTACGCTGCAATGCGGCGGATTTCTGCGCTCTACAGTGCTCCCGTATTTTCTTATTGGCCCCGGGTATGTCAGCAGTAATGGTCTTGGTACGCTAGATTGAGTTATGTTGCGTTCGGTCGTGTTAGGTTGGTATAGGTTTGGTCAGGATATCATAGACTTTTGTGCAATACAGTGCAATGCGGTCTATTCCTACGCTCTACTCTGCTCTTACATATTCTGCATGGCTCTGTGGTGGACATCAATATTGTCCTCTGCACGTTATGTTGAGTTAGGTCACGTTTGTTTATGTTGCACTTGCTTAGTTTAGGACACGATTGATCTGACTCTTGTGTTGTACGCTGCTGTTCGGTCGATGCCTGCGCTCTATATTGCTCTGCTGAACTATGCTTGGCTCCGGTGAGCCCAGCAATAGCCGTCGTGGCATGTCACGCTGTGTCATGTTACGTGTAGTAATGTTAGGTTTTGATACGTTTGGTTAGGATAGCTCTGACTTTTGTGCTATACACTGCTGTTCAGAGGAATTCCGCACTCTACTGCGCTCTGGTATGCTCTGCTTGGCACTGTGGAGGCCAGCAGTAATGGTCTTGTCCCGTTACCTTCAATTAGTCTGCGTTTGGTTCGGTTACGTTTGGTCAGCTGAGGTTAGGATATCCATGACGTTTGTGTTATTCTCTGCTCTTTGGAGTCCTTCAGCATTCTGCTCTGCCCTGGCATAATCTACTTGGCTCTGGGGAATCCATCAATAGTGGTCTCGGCACGTAAGGTTAAGTTAAATTGCGTTTGGCCGTATTACGTTTGGAGAGGTTAGTATTGGGTCGCTGCGGCTTTTATGCTGTATGCCACACTTCGTCGTACTTCTACGTTCTATGTTGCTCTACTCTGGGGAGGCTAGTAATAACTGTCCGGGCACGTTAGTGTGATTTTCGATTCGTTTGGTTATGTTGCGTATGGTTAGGGCAGAAGAGCATAGCATTGACTTTTGTGTTATATACAGCTATTCCATGAACTTCTGCGCTTTACTGTGCCCAAATATGATCAGCTTGTATCTGGGGAGGCCAGCAATAGTGGCCACGGCCCGTTAGGTTGAGTTACGTTATGTTCGGTTGGGTTATGCTTTTTAGGGCTAGGTTTGGACAGCTTTGGCTTTCTCGGCATAGACCGTTATTCGGTGGATTCCTGAGAGCTGCTATGCTCTATCACACACTGCCCGATTCTGTTGCGGCAGGCTATAGTGGTCGCCGCAAGTTAGGTTTAGTAAGGTTACGTTTGGGCATGTAATGGTTGGATATGTTAGGAGAGGGTAGCTATGCCTTTTACGCTACACACTGCCATTCGGTGGATTTCGGCGCTCCACATTGGTCTGATATGTAAAGCTTGGCTCAGGGAAAGACAGCAATAGCTGCCTTGGCTCGTTACACTGGGTTATGCGACGCCTGGCTGGGTTAATTTTTCCAGATTAGGTTAGGATATCTTTGACTTCTGCGCTACACACTGAAACGCCGCGGATGTTTGCGATCTACTGTGCTGTAGTATAATCTGCCTGGCTCTGGAGAAGTCAGCAATAGTGGTGTAGGGCTGTTTGGTGGAGTAACGTTGCGTTTCGTTATGCTATGTTTGGTTAGGTTAGGCAAGGACAGCCTTGTCTTGTGTTCTATACTCTACCGTTCGGTGGATTTCTGCGCTCTACTGTGATGTAATATGCTCTGCTTTGCTCTCGGGAGTGCAGAAACAGTGGTCGCTGCGCGTTAGGCGTAGTTGTGTGACGAATGGTTAGGTTAGTTTCGTTTGTGTTAGGATAGGCTATTGTTGACTTTTGTGCTGTAGACTGAAATGCGGTGGATTGCTGCGCTCTGCTGTGCTCTAATAGATTCTGCTTGGCTCTCGCGTTGTCAGTAATGGCGGTCCGTTGCTTTAGGTTCAGTCTGGTTACGTTTGTTTGCGTTACGATTGCAAAGCTTGGCTTGGGCTGGCTATCACTTTTCCGCTGTACAGTGATATTCGGCGTATTTCTGCATTCTTCTGTGCCCTAATATGTTCATCTTGGCTCTGGTGGTGCCAGGAATGGTAATATCGGCATGTTACGCCTAGGTAGGCTACGTTTGGTTAGGTTAGATTATGATTTCTTAGACTTATGTGCCTTGCACTGCATTGCGGCGTGTTTCTGCCCTGCACTGTGTTCTAGTATATTGTGGCTGGCTCTGTAGGAGTCAGCAATGGTGGTCTAGACACGTTGAATCGGGTTAGGTTCCGTTTAGTCATGTTACGTTTCGTTACGTTAGGCCAGAGTAGATATGGCTTTTGTGCTATACACTGTTGTTCGATACATGTCTTCGCACCACAGTGCTTTAACACGTTCTACTTGTCTCTGGGAGGACAGCAATAGATGTCTCGGCTGTTTAGGTATATTTACTCTACGTTTGGTTAGGTTCGGTGACGTGATGTTAGGTTAGGTTGTCTTTGACTCTTTTGCTATATCCTGCTATATGTTATCTCTCTGCGCTCTACTTTGCTCTAGTATATTCTGCTTTGCTCTGTGGTGTCATGCAAGAGTGGTCACGGCACGTCAGTTTAAGAAGATTACGTTTGTTGGTATTACGTTTGGATAGGTTATGAGAGGTCAGAGTTTTATTTTGCGCTATACACTGCCATTCGCTGCATTTCTGCGCTCTACTGTGCTCAAAAATACTATGCTCGTGTCCGGGGAGGACAACAATATCGGTCGCTGAATGTTAAGTAGAGTTATGTTACGTTTGGTTATGTTACGCTTGGTTACAGGGTAGCTTCCACCTTATGCTGTACACTGCTATTCTGTGCACATCTGCGGACTACATTGCTCAAATATTCTCTGTTCAGGTCTGGGGAGGCCAGCAATAGCGGTCGAGTCACAATATGTTTTTTTATGTTACGTTCGGTTATGCTATGTTAGTCTACGTTTGGACAAGAGGACTTCCACTTTTTGCTATACTCCGCTATTTATAGGCTTTCTGCCCTCTACTTTGCTCTAGTATATTCTGCTTGGCTCAGGGGAGGCCCGCAATGGTGGTCTCGACGGGAAAGGTAAACTTATGTTACGTTACCTTATATTAAGTTGAGGTAGGTTATGACAGGATAGCTTTGACTTTTTAGCCATGCACAGCTATTGGGTGGATTTCCATACTCTAGATAGCTCTGCTATACCCTGCTAAACCTTGGGGAGGACAGGAAGAGTTGTCTCGGCACGTTAGCTGCAGTTAGGCTTCGTTTAGATTTGTTATGTTGGTTTGGGTTAGGTTCGGATAGCTTCGGCTTTTCTGCTATACACCGCGGTTCTATGGATTTCGGCGCTCTACTGTGTTCTGGTATATTCACCTTGGCTCTGCGGATGTCAGCAATAGCGGTCTAGGCACGTTAGGTTGAGTCATGTTACGTTTGGTTGTGCTACGTTTGGTTAAGTTAGACTAGGGCAGCCTTCACTTTTGCGTATACGCTGCTGTCCGGCGTGCTTCTGCAATCTACTGCGAACTAATATTCTCTTCTATGCTCTGGAGAGGCCAGAAATAGTGGTCGCGGCACGTTAGGTTTTGCTAGATTAGGTCTGGTCTGGTTCGATTGGGTTGGGTGAGGTGAGGATAGCTTTGAACTTTCTGCTATACATTGCCATACGTCGGACATCTGCGCGCTACTGTCCTCTAAAGTCATCTGCTTGGCGATGTGATGGCCATCAACAGTGGACCAGGCGTGTTAGTTTGTGTTATCTCGTTTGGTTAGGTTGGGTTGTGTCAGTTTAAGTTAGAATTGACTTCACTTTTGTGCCTTACACTTCTATGCGGCGGCTTTCTGCGCTCTACTGTGCTCTAGCTTATTCTGCTTGGCGCTTGAAGGGTAAGCAATAGCTGTCTAGGTTCGTTAGGTTAAGCTACGTTACGTATGGTTTGTTGCGCTTAGCTATATTAGTATAGTGCATCCTAGCATTTTGTGCTGTACGCTGCTATTCGGTGGATTTCTGCGCTCTTCATTCTTCTACCGTCCTCTGCTCAACTCCGGGGAGGCCAGCAATGGCGGTCGTGCCCCGATGTGCTGTGTTAGGTTACGTTTGATTATGTCACGATTTGCTACGTTAGGATGGGGTAACTACGACTTTTGTGCTATACACTGCGTTTCTGCGAATGTTTGAGCGCTACTCTCCTCTACTGTGTTCTGCTCGGCTCTGGGGTTGCCAGTCATAGTTGTCGCGGCACGTTATGTTGTGTTAGGTTATGTTCGGCTATGTTACGGTTGGCTGGGTAAGGACAGGGTAGCATTGGCTTTTGTGCTGAAGCTCTGGGGTTGCCAGTCATAGTTGTCGCGGCACGTTATGTTGTGTTCGGTTATGTTCGGCTATGTTACGGTTGGCTGGGTAAGGACAGGGTAGCATTGGCTTTTGTGCTGAACTCCGCTATTCGGTTCAGTTTTGCTCTCCATTGCGCTCTAGTATGTCCTGCTTGGCTCCGTTGAGGCAAGAAACATTGTCCTAAGACAGGGTAGCATTGGCTTTTGTGCTGAACTCCGCTATTCGGTTCAATTTTGCTCTCCATTGCGCTCTAGTATGTCCTGCTTGGCTCCGTTGAGGCAAGAAACATTGTCCTCGGCGCGTTATGTTGAGTCCGGTTACGTTTGGTTGCGTTGCGGTTAGCTGTGTTAGGAGCGGATAAGTTTGACTTTTGTGCTATACACTGATATTCGGTGGATTTCTGTGCTCTACGATGAGCTAATATGCTCTGCCTGAGTTGCGGTTAGTTGGGTTAGGGGCGGATAAGTTTGACTTTTGTGCTATACACTGATATTCGGTGGATTTCTGTGCTCTACGATGAGCTAATATGCTCTGCCTGGCTCTGGCGATGCCGGAAAGGGTGGTCTCGGCACGTTCGGTTGAGTTAGGTTACGATTGGTTAAGCTACGTTTGTTTATGTTTGTTTTGGATGGCCACGGCTTTTGTGCTATACACTGCTATTCAACAGATATCTGCACCCCACTGTGATCCAGTGTGTTCTACTTGGCTCTGGAGAGGACAGCAACAGTGGTCTCGACTCGTTACGACTATTTGCTCAACGTTTGGACAGTTTCGGTTATGCCAGGTTAGGTTACGATATCATTGACTTTTGTGCTATACACTGCTATTTTCTGGCTTCCTTCGCGCTGCATTGCTCTAGTAATTTCTGCTTGGCTCTGGGGAGGCCTGCAGTAGTGGTCTCGACACATTGTGTTAAGTAATGTTAAGTTTGTTAATATTGCGCTTGGACAGGTTATGAAAGGATAGAAGAGTCTTTTGCGCCATACACTGCTATTCGGTGGACTTTTACGGTATACATTGCTGTACTGTACTCTGATGGACTCTGGGGATGCTACGAACAGTGGGCGCGAAACGTTAGTATGTGTTAGATTCCGTTTGGTTAGGTTAGGCATACTCGGGTCCGCTTTGGATATCTTTGACTTTTCTGGTGTACTCTGCGGGTATGAGCATTTCGGCACTCTCCTCTCCTATAATATGTTCCGCTTGGCTCTGGAGAGGCCATCAATGGCGTTCGCCGCACGTGAGGTTTGGTTAGGTTACGTTTGGTTACGATATGTTCGTCTGGGTTAGGTTGGGATAGCTTTGACTATCCTGGTATAGACTGTTATTCGGCGGATTTCTGCGCTCTAGATTCCTCGATTGTTCTCTGCCTAACTCTGAGGAAGCCAACAATCGCAGTCTCATCACGTTGTGTTTAGTTATGCTACGTTTGGTTAGGTCAACATAGAGCAGGCTACGTTGGGATTTCTTTGACGTTTGTGCCCCACACAGGCGGTCTATGGACTCCTGCGTGCTACTGTCCTCTAATATGTTCTGCTCGGCGTTGGGGAGGCAGCAGCAGTGGTCTAGGCACGTTAGTTCGGGTTATGTCACGTTCGCCTACATTAGGTTGGGACTGGTTAGGTTGGGATAGATTTCACTATTGAGCTTAACACCTATGTGCGGAGGAATTCTGCGCTGTACTGTGCACTAGTATGACCTGCTTGGCTCTGTGTCGGCGAGCAGTAGTGGTTTGGGCTCGTTAGGATAAGTCAGGCTACCTTTGCTTATGTTACTTTCGGTTAGGTTGGGACCGGGTAGCTTTGACTATTGTGCTATGCAGTGCAATTCTATGGGTTTCTGCCCTCTCCTCTCCTCCTATATCTTCTGCTTGGCCATGAGGAGGGCGGCAATAGAGGTCTCGGCACGATAGCGTGAGTTACGTTACGTTTGGACAAGTTACGCTTGATTAAAACGTTACGTTCGGACAAGTTACGCTTGATTAGGTTAGGGCAGGATAGCTTTGACTTTTGCGCAGTACACTGCTATTCGTTAGATATCTACGCTCTTTTGTGCTCTATCACACTCTGCTTGCCTCAGGGGACGAGAAGAACCGCGGTTGCTGCACGTTAGGTTGTGTCATGTTACGTTTGGTTAGCTCAGGTTTGGTAAGGCTTGGCTCGGATAGCTATAACTTTTGTGCTATGCTCTGCTATCCGGTAGATTTCTGCGCACTACTGCGCTCTAGTATATTCTGCTTGGCTCTAGGAGGCCAGTAATATTGGGCGCGGCACGTTATCTTCGTTTGGGTTATGCTTGAATATGCTACATTTCGTTAGGCTATAGACGGATAGCTTTGACTAATGTGAAATGCACAGTGATTCTATGGATTTCTGCTTTCTACTCAAGTCTAATATGTTCTGCTTGGTTCAGCAAAGACCACCGATAGTGTTCGCAGCACGTTAGGTTAGATTACGTTACGTTTGTTTGTGTTACGTTTGGTTAGTTTAGGATGTGATATTTCGTCTTTTGAAATATACACGGCTATTCCGTGGATTCCTGCGATCCACATTGCTCTTCTATGCACTGCTCGACTCTGGGGAGTCCAGCATTAGAGGCTGTGGCACGATAAGTTAGGTTAGGTTAAGTTTGGTTATGTTACGGTGGGATAGGTTAGGAGAGGGTATATTTGCATTTTGCAAAAGACACACCTATTCGGTGGATTTCTACTCTGTACTGTGCTCTAATAAGCTCTGTATGTCTGTGGGGACGCCAGCAATTGTATTCTTGTCAGGTTAAGTTGAGTTACGCTACGTTTGGTTAGACCAGGTTACTTCAGGCTGGGTTAGGATATTTTTGTCTATTGTGCTCTGCACAGCTGTTCGTGCAACTTCTGCGTTCAACAGTGCTCTGCTGTACTCTGCTCGGCTCTCGTGAGGCCTGCAATAGTGGCCTTGGCGCGTTAGGTTGTGCTACGTTACGTTTCGTTATATTACGTTAGGACAAGTTCGGTAAGGTTAGCTTTGGCTTTCGTGCTCTACACCGTCCTTCGGTGGACTTCTGCGCTCTACTGTGCTCTACTACATTCCGGTTGTACCCAGGGAGTCCAGCAACCATGGTCGAGGAACGTTATGATGAGTTATGCTACGTTTGGCTAGGATATGCTGAATTGGGTTGCTCTCGGGTAGCTCCGAGTTTTCTGCCGTACACTGCGATTCTACTGACTTCTGCGCTCTACTCTCCTCTAATGTGCACTGCTTGGCTCTGGGGAGGCCAGCAATAGTGATCGGGACGCGATAGGTTGTGTTAGGTGACGTTCGGTTATGTTAAGATAGGTTAGGTTTGGTTAGTTCGGCTTTGACTTTAGTGTCATTTACTGACATTCGGTGGAATTTTACGCTCTACATTGCACTACTATGCTCTGCTTGTCCCGGGGCATCCCAGTTATAGTGGACTCGGCTCGGTAGGTTGAGCTAGGCTACGTTTGGTTAGGTTATGATATTCTGGCTTAGGCTTGGATAGCTCTGACTTCGTGGTGTAAGCTGTTAAGAGGTGGATTTCCGCGTTCTGCTGGTCCCTACTCTACTCTGGTTGGCCATGTGGAGGCCAGCAATAGTGGTCACGGCACGTTGTGTTGAGTTAGTCTACGTTTGGTCAGGTTACGTTGGTTTGGGTTAGGTCCTGGTTGCTTTGACTTTTCTGCTATACACTGCGATTCTATGGATCACTGCGCTCTACTCTCCTCTAATATGTTCTGCTTGGCTGTGTGGAGGCCGGATATAGTTGTCGCGGCACGTTATGTTGAGTTAGGTTACGTTTGGTTCCGTTACGTTTGGTTAAGTTTGGAGAGGGTAGCTTTGACTTTCGTGCAATATACTGCTCTTCGGTAGATTTCTACGCTGTACATTGCTCTGCTATACTCTGCGCGACTCTGGAGAAACAAGTAGGAGTTGTCTCGGCACGTTAGGTATAGTTAGAATACGTTTGGTCTCTTTTCGTTTGGATAGGTTTGGAGAGTGTATCTTTGAATATTGCGCTACACGCTGCTAATCGGTGGATTTCTACGCTCTACATTACACTGCCGAACACTGCTCTGCTCCGGGGAGGCAAGTAATTGCTTTCTCGGCACGTATGTTTGAGCTAGATTACTTTTGGTTATGTTATGATAGTTTTGGTTCTGTTTGGATATCTTAGACTTTCATGCCATACTCTATTATCCGCCGCATCCCTTCTATCTGCTGAGCTCTAACATATTCTGCTTGGCTCTGTGAAGTACAGCAGCAGTGGTCGTGGCACGCTATGCTGAGTTTTGCTACGTTTGGCTAGAAGTGGTTAGGATGGGGTATCTTCGACTTTTATGCTATACACTGCAATGCGGTGAATTTCTGCCCACTACTGTGCTCTAGTTCGCTCTCCGCACCACTGTGGAAGCCAGCAATTGTGGTCTCTTCACGTTTCGTTATGTTAAGCTGCGTTTGCATATGTTAAGATAGGCTAGGTTAGGACAGGCTGCTCTGTCTTTTGTGGCTTGCACCGCTATTCCGTGGTTTTCTGTATCTACTGTTCTCTACTACATTCTGCTTGGCTACGGGGAGGTCACGAGCAGTGGTCGCGTCACGTCGCATTGAGTTATGCTGCGTTTGGTTAGGTCAGGTTAGGCTTTGTTAGGTTAGGGTATCTACGGCCTTTGTGCTATTCACAGCAATGCGGTGGATTTCTGGGCACTAATGTTGTCCAATATGGTCTGCTTTGCTCTGGGGAGGCCAGAAATGGTGGTCGCGGCGCGTTAGGTTTAGTTAGGTTACGTTTGGTTGGGTTAGGTTTGTTTTGGTTTGGTTATGATATTTTCGACTTCTGTCCTGTACACGTTATTGCTGCGGACATCTGCTATGCGGATCGCTTCGACTTTTCTGCAATACATTGCCGTTCCTTGGACTTCTGCGTTCTCCTCTGATTTAATATGATCTGTTTGTCGATGGGGAGGCCGGCAGTATTGGACTCGGCTCGTCACATTTAGTTGGTCTACGTTACGTTTGGTTAGATTAGGTCAGGTAAGGTTAAGGTACATAAGCCGTTTGTTCTCTTCGCTGCTGTATGGTGGCTTGCTGCGCTCTGCTGTGCTCTAGTGCCTTCAGTTTGGCTCTGAGGATTTCAGTAATTGCGGTCTCGGAAAGTAAGGTTAAGTTAAGTTATGTTTGGGTATATGTCGATTGTTTAGGTTAGGAGAGCACAGCTTTGACCTTTGTGCTATACGCTCTTACTGGGTGGATGTCTGCCCTCTATTGTGCCATATCACGCTATGCTTGACCCAGTGGACCCCTGAATTTGTGGTCGCTGCAGGTTAGGTTGGGATATTTTACGTGTGTCATATATGGTTAAGTTTTGTTAGGGTAGCTTCGACTTTTATGCTATACACCGATTTTCTGTTGATTTCTGCGTTCTACATTGCCCCAATATTCTCTGCTTGGCTCTGGGAAGGACAGCAATGGCAATGTCGTCACGTTATGTTGAGTTAGGCTACGTTTGGTTAGGTTAAAGTAGGGCAGGCTATGTTAGGGTATCTTCGACCTTTGTAATATACACTGCCAGTCTATGAACTTCAGCGAGATACTCTCCTCTAATATGTTCTGCTCGGCTCTGGGGAGGCCAGCAGTAGCGGTAGCAGCACGTTAGGTTTGGTTAGGTATCGCTTGGTTTCGATATGTTCGTCTGGGTTAGGTTTGGACAGCTTTGACTTACCTGGTACATACTGCTTTCCATGGATTTCTGCGCTCTACTGCGCTCTACTATGCTCTGCTTGCCTCTGGCGAGGCCAGAAATATTGGTCGCTGCCTGTTAGGTTGAGTTATGTTACGTTCGGGTATGTGCCTATTTGTGAGTTTACGGGAGGGTATCTTTGACCTTTACGCAATACGCTTTTACTCGGTGGATTGCTGCGCTCTGCAGTGCTCCATTATTCTCCGCTTGGCGCTTGGGAGGCCAGCAATAGCAGTCTCAGCACGTTGTGCTGAGCTGGCTACGTTTGATTGGGTAATGATAAGACAGGTTGGATTAGGGCCTCTTCGACTTTTGTGCTGTACACTGCTAATCGATGGATTTCTGCGCTCTACATTCTTCTACTGTTCTCTGCTCGACTCTGGGAGGCGAGCAATGGTGGTCGTGGCACGTCAGGTAGTGTTAGGGTACGTTTGGTTGAGTTAGGTGAGGCTGAGTTTTGCTAGGGTAGCTACGACTTTCGTGCCTTACGTCGTCTTTCGGTGGATTCCTGTGATCTACTGTGCTCTGCAATATTCTGCACGGCTCTGGGGATGCCAGGAGGAGTGATCGCGACAAGTCGTGTTGTGTCATGCTGCGTTCGGTTTGGTTAGGTTAGGTCACGTTTGGTCAGGATATCTACGGCTCTTGTGCTATTCACTGCACTGCGGTGGATTTCTGCGGTCTACTGTGCTTTAGTATACCCGGATTGGCTCTAGCGGGGCTAGCAATGGTGTCCTCGGCACGGAAGTTTGAGTTAGGTTACGTTCGATTATGCTACGTTTGGTTAGGTTAGGATAGAGTGTATTAGACTTTTGCGCAATACGCTGTCATTCGGTGGACTTTTGCCATCTACTGTGCTGTAATGTGTCCCCTTTGGCTCTGGGGTTGCCAGCAACGGTGGTCACGGTACGTCATTTTGAAATAGGTATTTTTCGTTAGGTTAGGTTAGGAAGGTTTGGTCAGGATTTCTTTTACGTTTGCGCTGTACACTGCTGTACGGTCGACTTCTACGCTCTACGTTGATCTACTATAATCTACCCGACACAGTGGAGGCGAGCAATGGTGTTCGCTGCAGATTAGTTTGTTATAGGTTACGTTTGAGTTGGTTAGGTTACGTTAAGCTTGGTTATGATAGCTTCGGCTTTCGAGCCATATACTGCTATTCGGTGGATTTCTTTGACCTACTGTGCTCTACTATATTCTGCTTGTCTGAGGGAAGGGCGGAAGCCGTGTTCGCGACACGTTTTCTTGAGTCACGCTTCGTTCGGTTAGGTTACGTTAACTTGGGTTCGGTTTGGATAGCAGTGAATATTGCGCTGTACGCTGCGATTCTAAGGATTTCTGCGCTCTACTCTCCTCTAATGCGTCCTGCTCGACCATGTGGAGGCTAGCAATAGTTGTCGCTGCACGTTGGGCTTAGTTATGTTACGTTTGATTATGTTAAGGATTTATATATTACTATAGGGTAACTTTGACTTTTGTGCTATACACTGCTTTTATGGGGATTTCTGCTCTCCAGTGTGCTCTAGGATGTTCTTCTTGACTCTGCAAGGCCAACAATAGTGGTCTCGGCACGTTATGTTGAGGTGGGGTACGATTAGCTATGTTGTGCCAGATCGGATATGTTTTGGATATATTTGACCTTTTCGTTAAAGTCTGCAATGCCGCGGATCTCTGCGCTCTATTATGCTCTAGCAGATTCAGCTTGTCTCTGTGAAGGCCAGCACTACTTGTCTCGTCATGTTTGGTTGAGCTATGTTACGTTAGCATACGTCACGTTTGGCTCGGTTAGAATATTCTACTTAGACTTTTGTGGGGTACACTGTTATTCGGAGGTTTTCTGTCCTCTAATGCGCTCTTGTATGCTCTCCTTGGCTCTGTGGCCGCCAGTAATATCGGTCTCGGCTCTTTAAGCTTCGTCAGGATACGTACCGTTTGGATTGGTTAGGAAGGTTTGGTTAGGATCTCCGTGACTTCTGTGCCATGCACTGATATTCGATGGATTCTTCCCATCTGCTGTGCTTTATCATGTCCTACTTGGTTCTGGTGTGGCCAATAACTGTGTGCTCGGCACGTTACGTTAAGTTAGGTTACGATTGGTTAGTTTAGGGTAGGTGAAGTTCGGTAAGAATTGCCTTGATTTCGTGCTATAAGCTGTTGTTCGTTGGATATCTGTGCTCGATTGTGCTCTACCATATTCTGCTTGGCCCTGGGAAGGCCACGAATAGTGGTCGCGACACGTCACGATTGGTGGTGTACGTTTGGTTCGGTTATGTTAGCTAGGGTCTTGATCGGATGGATTTGACTTTTGTTCCATACTCTGATATTCTAATTATTTCTGCTCTCTTCTGTCCTCTAGTAAGTCTGCTCGACTCTGGGGAGGCGTGCAATAGTGGTTGCGGCACGTTAGTTTGAGTTATGATACGTTTGGTTATGTTAAGATTGGATATATTAGGATAGGATAGCTTTGTCTTTTGCGCCATAAACTAATATTAAGTGGGCTTCTGCGCTCTAGTGTCCTCTACTATGTTCAGCTTGGCTCCGTGAAGCGCAGCAATAGAGGTCTCGGCGCGTTATGTTGAGTTGGGCTACGATAGGTTGGGTTTGATTAGGCCAGGTAGGGTTTGCGTATCTCTGTCTCTCTTGCTATACACAACAATGCGGTAAATTTCTGTGCTCTGCTATGCTACAGTACATTCTGCTCGGCTCTGTGTGTCCAACAATAGCGGCCTGGCCATGTTCGGGTTAGTTAGATTTCGTTTGTATACGTTACCTTGGCTAGGTTATGATAGGCTACCTTGACTTCTGTGCTATACATTGCTATTTGGTGGATTTCTGCTATCTGCAGCGTCCTGATATATTCTGCTTGGCTCTGGGGAGTCCTGCAATATATGCCTCATCGCGACATGTTGGGTTACACTGCCTTTGGTTAGGGCAGGTTAGGTCATGTTAGGTTATGGTATATTCATCTATTGTTCTTTGCACGGCAATGCAGTTAATTTCTGCGCTCTACTCTGCTCTGGTATATTCTGCTTGGCTTTGTGGAGGAGAGAAATAGCGGTCGCGGGACGTTACGTTGAGTTACGCTATGTTTGTTTCTGTTACATTTGGCTATGTTAGGATAGGATGGCCTTGACTTTTGTACTATGCAGTGCAATGCGGCGGATTTCTGCGCTCTACTGTGCTCTAGTATATTCTGCTTCACTCTGGGGAGGCCAGCAATAGCGGTCTCATCACGTTAATTTGGGTTACTCTACGTCTGCTTAGGTTAGTTACTGTCAGGTTAGGTCACGATATGTTTGACTTTTGCGCTATACTCAGAAATGTGATGGATTTCTGCGCTCTGCAGTGCTCTAGTATGTTCTGCTCTTATCTGGGGATGCCAGAAATAGTGATCGCGGTATGTTAGGTTGTGTCATGATACGTTTGGTATGTTAAGGTTGGATATATAGTTATATGATAGCTTTGCCCTTTACGTTATACACTGCTATTCGGTTGATTCCTGCCCCCTTGTGTGCTCTTGTATGTTCTGTTTGTCTCTGGGGAGGCCAGAAATAGTGCTCTGGGCAACTTATTTTGAGATGTGCTACGATTGGTTAGGTTAGTCTTGTTCTGGCGTGGTGAGAATAGCTTTGACTTTCGTGCTATTCACTGCAATGCCGTGGATTTCTGCTTTCTACTGTGCTATAGTATATTCTGCTTGCCTCTAGCGAAGCCAGAAATAGTGAACAGGGCACGTTAGATATAGATATGTTACATATGGTTACGCCACGTTTGGCTAGGTTTGGATAGGATAGCCTTGACTCTTGCGCTACACACTGCTATTCAGTTGACTTCTGTTTTGAACAGTGCTCTAATATGACCTGCATGGCTCTGGAGAGGCCAGCAATGTCGGTATCGTGAAGTTAGGTTGAGATATTCTACGATTGGTTATTGTACGTTTGTTGAGGTTAGGATATGATAACATATACTTTTGTGCTATACACAGCTGCCCGAGGATAACTGCGCTCCACTATGTACTACTATATTCTGTATGGCCCTGGGGTGGCCAGGAATACTTGTCGCGGCTCTTTAAGTTGTGCCAGTCTACGATAGGTTGGAGTACGTTAGCATGGGTTCGGTACGGGTAGCTGCAACTTTTGTGCTATACACTGCGATTCTGTTGATTTCAGTCCTCTACTGTCAACTGACATGTTCTGCACGACGCTGGAGAGGCCAGCAATAGTTGCCGTCGTACGTTAGGCTGAGTTATGTTACGTTCGTTTATGTAAAGGTTGGATATATTTGGTTGGGATTGTTTTGACTTTTTTGCTATAAACTGTTATTCGGTGTACTTCGACGCTCTACTGTGCTCTAGTGTGTTCTTCTTAGCTATGGGGTGGCCAGCAATACTAGTCTCGGCAAGTTAGGTTGAGTTACGTTACGTTTCGTTAGAATAGGTTTGGAAGGTTCTGTTAGGATTTCTTTGACTTTCGTAATATACTGCTTTTCGGTGGACTCCTCCGGTCCACATTGCTCTGCTATACTCTGCTCTACTCTGTCGCTGCGAGCAATAGTGGTCGCGGCACGCCAGGTTGAGTTAGGTTACGTTTGGTTAGGTTAAGCTAGGCTCAGTTTGGTCAGGATAGCTTTGACTTTAGTGCTATACACTGCTTTTCGGTGGATATCTGCGACCTAATGTGCTCTAATATGCTCTGCTTGGCTCTGGTGTGGCCAGTAATAGTGGTCTCGGTACATTGGGTCTTGTTATTTTGCGTTTCGTTTGGTTAGGTTAGGAAAATACGGGTAGTGTTTCTTTGACTTTTATGCTATACACTGTCGTCCGGTGGACCTCTGCACTCTAAGTTGCTCTACTATACTCTGCTCGACTCCGGGGATGCGAGCAACGGATGCCGTTGCATGTTAGGTTGAGATATGTACGTTGGGTTTGGCTGGGTTAGGTCAGGTTTAGTTATGTTTTCTACAGCATCTGTGCTATTCACTGCAATGCGGTGGATTTCTGCGCTTCGATGTGCTACAGAAAATTCTGCTTGTCTCTGTGGAGGCCGTCAAATGTGTTCTCGTCATGTTAGGTTTAGTCAGGTTACGCTCGGTTTTGTTACGTTTAGCAATGTTCGGATACGATAGTCTTGACTTTTGTACTATCCACAACTATTCTTTGGAATTCTGCTTTCTACCATGCTCTAACATGTTCTGCTTGGCTCTGGGCAGACAAGCCATATTGGAAAATTCGCGTTATGTTGAGCTACACTACGTTCGGGTATGTTACATTGGGCCAGGTTAGGACAGGGTACGTTCGACTTTCGTACTATACACTGCGATGCTGTGGATTGCTGCGCTATGCTGTGCTGTAGTATACTTTGCTTGGCCCTGGGTAGGCCAGCAATAGTGGTCTCGGCACGTTAGGTTGAGTTATGCTACGTATGGATACGCTACGTTTGGTGAGGTTAGGAGAGGATAGCTTAGACTTTTGTGTTATACACTGCTCTCCGCCGTTGTCCGCGCTCGACTGTCGTCTACTATATTCTGCATGGCCCCGGGGAGGCCAGGAACAGTGTTCGCGACACGCTACATTCGGTTAGGCTACGTTTGGTTGCGTTGCGTTAGCATGGGTTAGTTTCGGATTGCTGCGACTTTGTGCTATACTCTGCGGTTCAATGGATTCCAGCGCTCTGCTGATCTCTAGTATGTTCTGCTCAACGTTGGGGGGAGGGGGCACAGCAATATTGGCCGCGGTACGTTAGGTTCTGCTATGTTACGCTCGGTTATGATATGGTTGTTTATATAAGGATCTGTTAGCGTTGACTTTTGTGCTATAAGCTGCTATTCGGTGGATTTCTGCTATCTAGTGTGCTCTAGTATGTTCTCTTCGTCTCTGCGAAAGCTGCAATAGTTTTCTCGGCACATTATGTTGAGATGAGCTACGATTGGTTGTGTTACATTAGGTCGGGTAACGTTTGGATATTTTTGGCCTTATGGCCATACACTGCAACGCGGTGCATTTCTACGCTCTACTGTGCTCTACTATATTCAGCTTGGCCCTGGGGATGCCAGCAGTAATGGTCTCGGCAAGTTAGCTTTAGTTTGGCTACGTTTGCTTACGTTACGTTCGGTCAAGTTAGGATAGATTGGATTAGGCTTTTCTGACATACGCTGTTATTCGGTGGACTCTTGCCATGTACTGTGCTCTAATATGTCCTCCTCGGCTCTGGGGTGGCCAACAATAGTGGTCTCGGTACGTGAGGTTTAGTTCGGTTACGTTTCGATACGTTAGGTTGGGAAGGTTCGGTTATGATTTCTTTGACTTTTGCACCAAACACTGCTTTTCGACGGATTTCTGCGCACCACATTGCTCTGCTGCATTCTGCTTGACCCTGGGGTGGCCAGGTGCTGTGGTCGCGGCACGTTATGTTGAGCAATGCAACGTTAGGTTAGGTTAGGTTCAGTCAGGTTAGGTTAGGGTGCCTTCGACTCTTGTGCTATGCTCTTCTCTTCGGGGGATTTCCGCTCTCGACATTGCTCTACAATACTCCTCTCGAATATAGGGTGACGAGCAATAGTGGCCATAGCACGTTAGCATGTGTTATGTTATGAATGGTTTGGTTAAGTTAGGACTTGTTAGGACGGTATATCTAAGGCTTTGGTGCTATACACTGCAATGAGGTAGATACCTGCGCTCTTCTCTGCTCTAGTATATTCTGCTTAGCTCTGGGGAGGCCGGCAGTAGTGTCCTCGGAACGATAGTATGAGCTATGTTACGTTAGGTTATGCTACGTTTGAAAATGTTAGGATGCGATAGCCATCACTCTTGTGCTATACATTGCTTTTCGGTGAACTTCTGCTTTCTACTGTGCTCAAACATTTTCTGATTGGCTCTGGGGAGTCCTGCAATATATGCCTCATCACGTTATGTTGAGTTACACTACTTTTGGATGGGGTAGGTTAGGTCAGGTTAGATTAGGGTATCTTCCACTTTTGTGCTTTGCACTGCAATGCGGTTAATTCCTGCGCTCTACTGTGCTCTAGTGTATTCTGCATGGCTTTGTGAAGGCCAGAAAGAGTAGTCGCGGCACGTTAGGTTGAGTTATGTTAGGTTTGGTTAGGTTAGGCTAGGATTGCTTTCACTTTTGCGCTGTAAGCTGCTATTCGGTGGAATTGTGCTCACTACTGTGATCTAATATGTTCCGCTTTGCTCTGTCTGGGTCAGCAAAAGTGGCCGCGGCGCGTCAGATTGTGTTTGGTTACGTTTATTTGGGTTCGCTTTGTTTCGGACAGGTTAGGATATCTTCGACTTCTGCTCTGTACATTGCAATGGGGTGGACTTCTACCCTGCACTGTACTCAAGTATGTTCTGCTTGGCCCTGGGGATGCCGGTAATGGTATTCCCTGCATATTAGGTGGCGATAGGATCCGTTTGGCTCTGTTGCGTAAGCGGTGGTTAGGTTTGGATAGTTTCGACTTTTCTGCTGTACACTGCGTTTCGATGGATGCCTGCTCTCTACTCTCCTGTAACATATTCTGCTTGACTCATTGGAGATCAGCAATACTGGCCACGGCTCGTTATGTCGAGTTCGATTACGTTTGGTTAGGACTGGGTGGCCTGGGTTAGGCTAGGTTAGCTTTGTCTTTTGTGCTATACACTGCTATTCGGCGGATTTCTGCGCTCTACTCTACTCTAATATGCTCTGCTTGGCTCTCAGGAGGCCAGCAGTTGCGATCTCGGTACGTTAGGTTTTGTCAGGCTACGTTCCGTTGTGTTTTGATAGTTTGCGTTATGTTTGCATAGATTTAACAGTCATGGTGTGCACTGCTATTCGTTGGATACCTGCGATTGACTCTGCTCCGGTATGTTCCGCTTGGAACTAGGGAGGCCAGAGATTGTTGTCTCGGTACGTTAGGTTTAGTTACGCTACGGTTGGCTTTGTAAAGTTTGCTTGGGTTTGGTGTGGATGGCGCCGCCTTTCGTGGGACGCTCCGTTATTCCGTGGACCGCTGCGCTCTACTGTGCTATAATATGTTCTACTTGACATGAATGGTGGTCGCGCCATGTTATGTATAGTTTGGCTTCGTTTGGTTAGGTTACGGTGGTTTGGGCTAGGTGTGTATATCCGTGACTTTTCTGCTATACACCACGATTCTATGGTTTCCAGGACACCATCCGCTCTAGTACGACCTGCATTTCTCTGGGGAGGCCAGCAATAGTGGCCGCGTCACGTTAGTTAAATTTATATTACGTTCGGTTTTGTTTCGGTTGGTCAATTTAAGAGATTATAGCTTTGACCTTTGTGCTGGAAACCTCTCTGGGGTGTATTACTGTGCTTTACTGGACTCTAACGTCTTCTGCTTTGTTCCGGGTATGTCAGCAATAATGGCCTGGGCACGTTAGGTTGAGTTAGTTTACGTTTGGTTATATTGCGTCTGGGTAGGTTAGGATAGGATAACTATGACTTTTATGCCATATCCTGCGGTTCGGTCGATACCTGTGCACGGCTTTGCTCCACTAGCATTTGCTCGACTATGGGGAGGCCAGAAACGGTGGTCGTGGCGCGAAAAAAAAAGCACGCCAGGCTATGTGATGTTGCGTTAGCTTATATTAGGTTTGGATAGGTTAAGATAGGATAGCTTCGACTTTCGTGCTATACACTCCTATTCGATGAATTTCTATGCTCTACGTTTCACTACTGTACTCAGCTCGACTCTCTGGAGGCCAATAATAGTGGTCTTGGCCCGTTAGGTCGAGTTAGGCTACGTTCGGTTGCGTTACGATTGTTTGGGTTTGGTTTGGAAAGATTCTACTTTCGTGGTATACACTGATATTCGGTGGATATGTACGCACCACTGTGCTCTACAATAATGTGCGTGGCCCGAGGGAGCCCAGCAATAGTGGTCGCGGGAGGTTATGTTGAGATATGCTATGTTTGGTTAGGTTCCGTTGGTCTGGGTTAGGTTCGGGTTGCTTAGGCTTTTCTGATATACACCGCGATTATATGAATTTCTGGGTCTTACTATCCACTAATATGTTCTGTCTGGCTATGTAGAGGCCAGTAATCGTGGTCTCGGCTCGTTAGGCTTCGTTGTGTTACGCTTGATTCTATTAATATTGGCTGGGTTAGGAAGTGGCAGCTTTGACTATTGTGCTGTACACTGCTATCTCGTGCATTTCTGCGCTCTACAGTGCTCTAGTATGTTCTGCTTGGCAATGTGTAGGCCAGCAATAGTGGTATCGACACGTTATGCTGAGATATGTTACGTTCGGTTAGGATATGTTCAGCTAAGTTTGGTTTGGATAGCTCTTTCTTTTGTGCTATGCACAGAAATCCGGCGGATTTTTGCGCTCTGCTCTGCTTGAACAGTCTCTGCTTGCCTCTGGGGAGGCCAGCAATTGTGGTCCGGCACGTTAGGTTTAGTTATGCTGCGTTTGGTTAGGTCATGTTAGGACAAGTTAGGGTAGGATAACTTTTGTGCTCTACACTGCAGTGCGGTGGTCCTCTGCGGTCTACTATGCTGTAGTATATTCTTCTTGATTCTGGGGTGTCCAGCAATGGCGGCAGCGGCACGTTGTGTTCAGTTAGGCCACGTTTGGTTTGGTTACGTTGCTTTGGGTTACGTTTGGATAGCTTTCACTTTTCTGATGTGCACTACGATTCTATGGATTCCTGCGCTCTACTCCACACGAATGTGTTCTGCTTGGATATGTGGAGGCCAGCAGTAGTGGTAGTGACACGATAGGTTGTGCTACGTTATGTTTTGTTATGGTAGGTTAGTGCTGGGTCTGCCCGGGATTGGCTTGATTTGTGCTATACTCCGCCATTCGGTAGGTTTCTGCGCTCTACTGTGCCCTAAAATGTTTTGCATGGCCTACGGGTGGTCAGCAATTGTGGCCTCGGCACACAATTTTGGGTTAGGCTATGTTTGGTTAGGTTGGCTCAGGATACCTTGACGTTTCTTCAATACACAACACTGCGGCGGACTGCAGCGCTCCACTGCGCTCTAAAATATTCTGCTCGGCTCTTGGGGGGGGGGGGGGGAGTCTCGGCACAATAGGTTTTGTTTGGCAATGTTTTGTTATGTTACGTTTTGCTAGCTTAGGATAGGGTAGTTTTGAATATTGTGCGCTGCACAGTTATCCTATGGACTTCTGCGCCCTACTCGCCTCTAGTATGTTCTGCTTGGTTCCGGGGTGGGCTGCAATACCTGTCTCGGCAAGTTAGGATACGTTATATTACGTTTGGTTACGTTACGTTTGGTTAGGTTATGATATGATAGCATTAAATTTAGTGCTACACTGCTATTCGGTGGAGTACTACGCTCTGCACTTCTCTACTATGCTCAGCTCCCCTCTGTGGAGGACAGTTGTAGTAGATCCGCCACGTTATGCTGTGTTCGGCTAGGTTTGGATTGGTTGTGTTACTTTGGGTTATGTTAGGGCAGCTCTCACTTCGTGAATCAAACGGTTATTAGGTGGATTTCTGCGCTCTGCTTGCGTCTACTATATTCTGGTTGGCCATGGGGAGACCAGCAATAGTGGTCTTGGCACGTTGCGTTCAGCAACGTTACGTACGCGTATGCTAGGTTTGCTTGGGTTCGTCTAAGTTTGCTTTGACTTATGTGTTATACACTTCTATTCGGCGGACTTCTGCGCTTTACATTTCTCTACTATTCTCTGCTCCACCCTTGGGAGGCCAGCAACAGTGGTTGCGGCAAGTTGGTTTGAGATTTGCTACGTTCGGCTACGTCACATTTCGTTTGGTTAGGATAGGATAACTTTGACTTTTGCGCTGAACACTGCACTTGGGTGAATCCCTGCTCTCTTCATTGCTCTACTATACTCTGCTCGACTATGTGAAGGCCGGTGATAGTGGTGTCGGCACGTAAGGTCGAGTTAGGCTACGTTTGGTGAGGTTATGTTTGCTTGCGTCATGTTTGGGTAGCTTTGACTCTTCTGCTATTCATCGTGATTCAACGGCTTTCTGCGATCTATTCTCCTCTAATATGTTCCGCGCGTCTCTGATGAGGGCAGCAATAGAGGTCGCGGCACGTTAGTCTGAGTCATGTTGCGTTAGGGTATGTCAGGTTTGGTTAGGTTAGGATAGTGTAGCTTAGACTTTTGTGCTATACGCAGTTATTCTGTGTATTCCTGCGCCCTACGTTGCTCTGCTATGCTCCGCCTGACACTCGCGTGGCCAGCAAATGTGGTCGCGTCACATTAAGTTAAGGTAGATTACGTTTGTGTAGGTTAGGTTACGTTGCGTTAGGTTACGATAGCATTGACTTCTGTGCTGCTCACTGCTATTCGCTGGATTCCTGCGCTCTTTTGTGCTCTACTACGCTCTGCTTCGCTCTGGGCAAATCAGTTATGGTGGTCTCGGCACGTTAGGTTGAGTTATGTTACGTTTGGTTAGGTTATGGCTGGATAAATTAGATCTTTGCGATATACAAGGCTACTCGGTGGATTCCTGAGCTCTAGATTGCACACATATGCTCTACTTGGCACGGTGCAGGCCAACAATAGTGTCCTCGGCACGTCACCTTTTGTTAGGCTACGTTCGGATAGGTTAGGTTAAGATCGATTATGCTAGTATATCTTTGGCGTTTGCGTTACGCACTGGAATGCGGTGGATTACTAAGTGTTCTCGGCACGTCACCTTTTGTTAGGCTACGTTCGGATAGGTTAGGTTAAGATCGATTATGCTAGTATATCTTTGGCGTTTGCGTTACGCACTGGAATGCGGTGGATTACTGCGATCTTCTGTGCACTAGTATATTCTGCTTGGATCTGTGGAGGCAAGCAGTAGTGGTCTCGGCACGCTAGGTTGGGATAGTTTACGCTTTGCTTGGGTACGTTAGGATAGGTTTAGTTGGGATAGCTGCGACCTCCGTGATATACACTGCTCTTCGGTGGATTTCTGTGCACCGCTGTGATCTAATATACCCTGCATTGCTCTGGGGAATCCAGATATTGTTACCGCGGCGTGTTATGTTCCGTTAGACTACGTTTGGTTAAGTTATGTTTGTCTGGGTAATGTTTGGATGGCTTTGACTTTCCTGGCGTAAACTACGATTCTATGGATTTCTACGCTCTACTCTCCCCTAATATATTCTGTATGGCTCTCAGGAGGGCAGCAATATAGGTCTCGGCACGTTTGATTGAGTAACGCTACGTCCGCTTACGTTACGTTTGGATAGCTTTGGATAGGATAGCTTTGTCTTTTGCGCTGTACTGCTCTACGGCGCATTTCTGCGATCTACTGTGCTGTAATTTGCTCTGCTTGGCGCTGGGTATGCCAGCAATGGTGATCTCCGTCCTTGGGTTGAGTTAGGTTGCGTTTGGTTTTGTAACGCTTGGCTAGGTTACTACTGGGTAGCTTTGACTTTTGTGCTACACACTGCTATCAGGTCGATTTCTCTGCTCCGCTGTGATCTAGTATTCCCGGCCTTGCTCTGGGAATTCCAGAAGTAGTGGCCGCGGCGCGTTAGGTTGGGTTAGGTTACGTTTGGTTAGGTCACGTTTGGATATGTTAGGATAGGATAGCTTTGACTTTTGTGCTATACATTGCTATTTGGTAGCTTTCTGCTCTCTAGTGTCTTCTACTACGCTCTGCGTGACACTGGGACGGCCGGCAGTAATGGTCGTGACATGATAGACTTTGTTCTGCTACGTTTGATAATGTCACGATTGGTTAGGGTTGGAAAAGGTAGCTTTGACCTTTGTGCTATACGCAGCTTTGCGTTGGACCCCTGCGCTCTACTGTGCCCTAATGAGTTCTGCTTGGCTGTGGGAGGCCTGCAACTGTGGTCTCGTCTCGATAGGTTAAATTAGGTTGCCTTTAGTTATATTAAATTTGGGAAGGTTGGGATAGGATTGCCTTCACTTTTGCGCTAGAGACTGCTATTCAGAGAGCTTCTACCACACACGTTGCCCTACTATGCATTGTTCGATTCTGGGGAGGAAATTAATAGCGGTCTCGGAACGAAAGGTTGAGTTAGACTACGTTCGGATAGACTTTGATTGATATGATTAGGTCTGTATAATCTTGACTTCGTTCTATACACTTCGATTCTATGGATTTCTGGGCCCCACCCGCCTCTAATACTTTCTGCCTTTCTGTGGGGAGGCCAGTAATGGTGGTCGCGGCACGATAGGTTGAGTTTGGCTACGATTGGTTGTGCTGCGCTTGCATTGGTTAGGACTGGAAATCTTCGGCTTTTGTGCTGTACACTGCCCTTGGGTGGATTTCTGTTTTCTACTGCGCTCTAGTATGCTCTTCTTGGCTGTGGGAAGACCGCCAATTGTTGTCTCTGCACGTTAGTCTTAGATATGCTACGTTCGGCTGGGTTACGTTAGTATGGTTCAGGTTGCGCTCTATTGTGTGCTAGCATGTACTGCTTGGCTACGGCGTGGCCAACACTAGCGGTCAGGCTACGGCGTGGCCAACACCAGCGGTCTCGGCACGTTAGGTTTAAACGGATTACGTATGTTTGTGTCACGATTGGTTAGGTTTGGATAGGTTAGATTTGTCTTTTGTGCCGTACACCACCATTGGTCCGATTTCTGAGCTCTAACTGCTATGACAAGCTCTGCTGGGCCCTAGGGTTGCCAGCAATGTTAGTCTCGCCTCATTATGGTGAGTTAGGCTACATACGGTTCGATTACGGTTGGACAGGTTGGATAAGTTTATCTTCCACTTTTCTGCTATACACTGCAATGTGGCCGACTACGGCGCTCTACTGTGCTCTAGCATTTTCTGCTTGGCCCTGCGGAGGCTTGCTGCGGTGGCCTCGGCAAGTTATGTTGAGTTAAGCAACGTTCGGTTCTGTCACGTGTGTTTATGGTAGGATAGTGTAACAACGACTATTGTGCTGTGCACTACGATTATATGGATTTCTGCGCTCTACTGTTCGCTAGGAAGTTCTACTTGGCTCTGGGGAGGTCAGCAAAGGTGGTCCCGGCTTGTCAGGAAGGGTTTGCTTATGCTTGGTTACGTCCCGTTTGGTCAGGGTAGGATAGGAGAGCTTTGACTTTTGCTATATTCTCTGCCATACGGTTGATTTCTGATCTCCACTGTGCACCAATGCGTTCCTCCTCGCCCTGTGGTGGCCAGCAACAGTGGTGGCGGCACGTTTGGTTAAGTTAGGTTACGCTTTGTTCGGTTAGCGTAGGTCAAGTTTGGTTAGGTTGGCTGTGACGTTTGTGCTATTCACAGCATTTCTATGGATTTCTGCCCCTAATCTCATCTAATATGGTCTGCTTGGCTCTGGGCAGAGCAGCAATATTTGTCTACTCATGTTAGTTTGAGTTATGTTTCGTTCTGCTAGGTTAGGTTCGGTCAGTTTAGGATAGGATATCTGCGACTTCTGTGCTGTACACTGCTATATGGTGGCTCCCTGCGCCCTACAGTGCTCTATTATGTTCTACTTGGCACCGGGCAGAGCAGCAACAGCTTTCACGGCACGTTAGGTTGGCTTAGTTTACGCTTGGTTAGGTTAGGTTAGTCTGGGTTTCGGGCGATTCACTGTCGAGACGCTAGCTGGATGGCGACCAGGGTCGTGCGCGGTGACCGCGCGGTTTCCTACGAGGTATCGGTCGTCGTGGCGGGTTTTCCACAGCTCGATCTGCTACCGGGGGGAAGGGGGGCCGTATATATGGACTCCTCCATCGCGGCGGCGTCGGTGCTCCTGAAGAATGGGCCGTTTTGTTGATGCGAAGTTTCCGACAGCACGTTATGACCGCCTGGCGAGCTTGGCTGGGGAAGCCGAGCAGCCGGCGGCACCGGACGATAGGGCACGTGCTCCCTGACCTGGGTGCATGGGCGCGTAGCGGCAGCTGGCACAACTTCCGCCTGACACAGTTCCCAACCGGGCACGAGTGCTTCGAGGAGTGCCTGCGTCGTATCAGGCAGGAACGTGAGACGCGATGTCATTACAGCGGGGAAGGCCGGAACACGGCGCAGCACACGCTATAGCATTGTTCGGCGTGGCCTAGTGAGTGCCGGGTCCTGTGTCGCGTGGTTGGTCTTTACCTTCCCTCTTCATCGTCCTGGCGCAAGTGACGGAGAGCTTAGGTGCGAGGCGTGCGGTCGCCCCCTCCTTCGAGGCTGTTATGTTACAGAAGGAGGCCGCGGAGCGCGGGCCCCTCGCGCGTAGGGCGGCGGAGGCTGCGAGGGCGAAACTGCTTAGCGCCTCGCGCCCAACCGGATAGTTTAACGCGTTAACCATCCGCCTTCGCGAGCGGCCCTGTACCTGGGGCCGGGGAAGGCCACCTCTCTCTCCCTTTGTGACCAAGGTAGGGTGGTCCACCGGCAGGCGGGTGGGGGCTCGTCTGTTCGAGAGAACGTGGTCCGGATGCGCGGTGCCGAGCGGTGGTCGCGCGACGTCCGCAAGGTGTGCCTGTTTCGTGGTGCGTTGAGATGCGTGGTTTGTGCCTCCGAATGAGCCGTCTCGCGCTCATTGACACGGATATTTCGGGTGCGAGGTCCCGTCGCGCCGGGAGGGAACTATGGCTGCGTCGCGGGGGCGTCCTGGCAATTGCGTCGCCGCGAAGTCCAGGGCGCCCCGAAGTGAGAAGGTCTGTACATCGTGGTGGTCTTGGTGAGCAAAAATCCCAGATAAACCCGCCTCCTTCCTTAGGGGAGCAGGGTAACTTTGCAAGATTTCTTCGACGTGAAGAAGGTGCTAGTCTGGGTTGGGTTGGGATAGCTTTGACTTTTCCGTCATGCATTGCCTGTCTATTGCCATCTGTGCTCTACGCTCCTCTAATACCTTCTGCTTGGCGTTGGGGGGGGGCAGCAATGGTGGACTCGGCTCGTTAGGTTTAGTTAGTCTACGTTGGGTTACGCCAGGATTGGTCAGGTTATGTTAGGGCACCATCGACTTTTTTGCTATACACGGCTGTTCCGTGGATTTCTGAGATGCCCTGTCCTGTAACGTGTTCTGCTTGGCTCTGGGAAGGCCAGGAATGGTGTCCTCTGCACGCGAGGTTAAGTTAGGATGCGCTTGGTTACATTACGTTTGGTGATGTTAGGACAGGATAGCTTTTACTTTTGTGCTACACGCTGCTATTCGTTGGATTTCTACTCCCTACGTTGCTCTACCTTTACCTGCTCGGCTCTGGAGAGACCAGTAATAGTGGTCTCGGCCCGTTATGTTCTGTATGCTACGTTTGGCTGCTTTACGTTAGACTGTGTTACGTCTTTACAGGTTTGACTTTCACTGTATAAACTGATATTCGGTGCATTTCTACACTCCGCTGTGCCCTACTACTTCCTGGTTGGCCGTGGAGAATCCAGCAATAGTGTTCGCGGTACGTTATGTTGAGTTATCCTATGTTTGGTTATGTTCTGTTGGTTTCGGTTAGGCCTTGGTTACTTACACTTTTGTGACATACTCTGCGATTCTATGGTTTTCTGCATTCTACTAACCACTATTATGTTTTGCTTGGCTCTGGTGTTGCCAGAAATCTTCTTCGCGGCACGTTAGGGTGTGTTATGCTATCGGTTCTTTATATTACGGCTGTATATGATAGAAGGTGAGAGCTTTGACTTTCGTGCTCAACACAGCTATCGGGCGATTTCAGCGCTCTACAGTGATCTAGTGAGTTCTGCTTCGCTCTGGGGATTCCAGCAGCTGTGGTGTCGGCGCGCTAGGTTGAGATAGGTAACGTTTGGTTATGTTACGTCTGGTTAGGTTAGGAGAGGGTATCCTTGACTTTTAACCTATACACCGGTATCCGGTGGTCCTGTGCGCTCTACATTGGTCTAATATGCTCAGCTTCGCTCTGGAGAGGCCAGCCATATTATCCTCAGCACGTTACGTTTCGCTACGCTACGTTCAGTTAGGTAAGGTTAGGACAGGTTACGTTTGAACACGTTCGACTATCGTGGTGTGCACTGCTTTTGGATGGATTTCTGCGCTCTATTGTGTGCCTGCATGTCCTGCTTGGCTATGTGGAGGCCAGCAATTGCAGTCTCGGCTCGATAGTTCGAGATAGAATACGTACGGTTATGTTACGCTTGGTTAGGTTGAGATAGGACAGCATTGCGTTTTATGCCATGCACCTCCATCCGGTGGATTTCTGAGCTCTACTGTGGCCCAATATGTTCTGCTTGGCTCCGGCGATGCCAGCAACTGTGGTCTGGGCGCGCTAGGTTCTGTTATGTTAAACTTGGAATGGCTAGGTTACTATATGTTCGGTTAGAGTAGCTTTGAATTTTGTGCTATACCCTGCGATTCTGTGGATATCTGCGCTTTGCTGTGATCTAGTATATTTTGCATGGCTCTGGGGATGACAGCAGTGGTGGTCTTGGTACGTTAGGTTGAGTTGAGCAACGTCTGCTTATCTTACGTTTGGTTTGGTTAGGATAGGCTACATCGTTTTTGGTGCTAAACACCGTCATTCGGTAGATATCTGCACTCTAAGGTACTATAATATGCTCCGTTTCGCGCTGGAAAGGCCAGCAATCTTGTTCTCGTCACGTTATGTTGGGTTACGCTACGTTTGGATAGGTTAAGTTAGGCGAAGTTAGGTCAGGTCATGCTTGAGCCTTGTCCTATACACTGCAATGCTGTTGATTTCCAAGTTCTGCTGTGCTTTAGAATATTCTGCTTGCCTCTGGGGTGGCTAGGGAGAGTGGCCTCGGCAAGTTAGGTTCAGCTATGCTACTTTCAATTATGTTACTTATGGTGAGGTTAGGTTGGGATCGTTCAGACTTTTGTGTTATACACGGCTATCCGCGGACTTCTGCGCTCTACTGTGCTCTGGTACGTTCTGTATGGCTTTGG
>NW_016912092.1:58822-61921 GCF_001483705.2 Eufriesea mexicana
TGTAGAGCTAGGTTATGTTTGGTTAGGTAAGGTTAGGTCAAGTTTGGTCTGTATGACTTTGATTTACGTCCTATACTCCGCTTGTCGGTGGATTTCTGCGATCTACAGTGCTCTACTGTACTCTGCTTGGCTACGGGTATGCCAGCAGCAGCGGTCGCGTCACGTTATGTCGAGTTACGTTAAGTTTGGTTAGGTTATGTTAGGAGAGGTTGGGTTGCGATATCCTTGAGTTTAGTGCTATTCACTGCTTTTCGGTGCATTACTGCGATCCAGTGTGCTCTAATATGCTCTGCTTGGCTCTGGGGCTGCCAGAAATACTCGACACGTCATGTCATGCTTAGTTACACTACGCTTGGATAGGCTATGTTATATCAAGCTTGGACATGATATGGCTGACATTTGTGCTATACACTGCAATGCGGTGATTTCTACGTTCTGCTGTCCTCTAGTATATTCTGCTTGCCTCTGGGGCGGACAGTAATAATACTCCTGGCACGTAAGGTTTAGTTGTGCTACGATTCGTTGGGTTAGGCTTGGTAGGCATGGTTATGATTACTATGACTTCTGTGCTAAGCACCGGGGTTCGGAATATTTCCGGCCTCCACATTGCTCTACTATGCTCCGCTCGACTCTGGGGTGGCGAGCAATAGGGGTGGTGTCGCGTTAGCTTGGGTTACGTTATATTCGGTTAGGTTCGGTTAGCTAAAGCATGGCTTTCATGACTTTGATTTTCGTGCTGTCCACTGCTTTTCGGTGGATCTGTGTAATCTAAACTTCTCTACTATACTCTGCTTGACTCGTGTGAAGCCAGCAGCCGTGCTTGCGGTACGATAAGTTGAGTCACGTTAAGTTTGGCTTGATTAGGTTAGGACAGGTTGGGTTGGGATATCTTCGACTTTAGTGCTATAGTCTGGAATTAGGTGGATTCCTGCGCAATACAGTGTTCTAGTGTTTTCAGCTTGTCTCTGGGAAGGCCAGCAATGGTGGTCTCGGCGTTGTGTCAGGTTAGTTTAGGGTACTTTCGACCCTTGTGCTGTACGCTGCTATTCGGTGGATTCCTGCGTTCTGCAGTGCTCTATTATACTCTGTTTAGTCCTGCGGAGGCCAGCCATAGTGGCCGCTGCACGTTAGGTTGAGATATGTTTCGTTTGGTTATGTTCCGATTTGTTAGGATAGGAGAGGATAGCTTTGACTTTAGCCCTATGGTCTGGTATTAGGTGGATTCCTGCGCAATACAGTGTTCTAGTGTTTTCAGCTTGTCTCTGGGAAGGCCAGCAATGGTGGTCTCGGCTTCATATGCTGAGACATGTTACGTTCGGTTAGGTTGAGTTAGGCTAAGTTTAGTTATAGCCTTTGGGCCGTGCACTGCTACTAGGTGGACTTCAACCCTCTACTGCGGGCTAGTATGTCATACTTGCCTCTGGGGAGGGCAGCAATAGCTGTGTCGGCACGTTAGGTTGGGTTATGCTATGTTCGGTTATATCCTATTTGTTTGGGTTACGTTTGCGTAGCTTTGACTTTTGTGATATACACTGCTGTTCTACTGGTTTCTGTGTTCTACTTTCCTCTAGTATGCTATGGTTGGCTCTGAGGAAGCCAGAAATAGTGGTCTCTGCACGATTGGTTGGGTCACGTTACGTCGGGTTATGTTACGCTCAGCTAGGATAGGAAAGGGTAGCTTTGGCTTTAATGCTATAGTCTGCTATTAGGTGGATCCCTGCGCCCGACTTGTTTATGCAAATTTTGGTGAAGGTACCGCTAGCTCTCGTGCTGTACACTACTATAAGGCTGAATTCTGCTCTGTACTGTGCTGTACTGTGTACAACTTGGCTCTGGGGAGGGCAGCATTGGCGGCCTCGGCTCGTTAGGTAGCATTATGCAATGTTTGGATATGTTCCGTTGGACTGAGTTAGGTTTGAGCAATTTTGACTTTTCTGTTATACACAGCGTATCCATGGATTTCTGCGCTCCACTTTCCTCTAATGAATTTTGACTTTTCTGTTGTACACAGCGTATCCATGGATTTCTGCGCTCCACTTTCCTCTAATGTGTTCTGCATGGCTCTTGTGTGGCCAGAAACAGTTGTCGCGGGAGGTTAGGTTGAGATATATCTCAGTCGGTTATGTTACGGTTGGATAGGTTAGGAGAGGATATTTTCGACTTTAGTGTTATAGTCTTCTATTAAGTAGATTTCTGCGCCCTGCAGTGCTCTAATATTCTCAGCTTGGCTCTGGGAGTGTTAGCAATAGTGGTTTCTGCACGTTACGATGAGTCGTGTATACGCACAGTTAGGTAGAGTTTGGTAAAGTTTGGCTAGGGTAGCTTTAACCTTTGTGCCATAAACAGCTACTCGCTGGATTTCTTCGCCCTACTGTGCTCCAGTATGTCCTGCATGGCTCTGGGGAGGCCAGCAATAGTGGCTTCGGTACGTTAACTTGTGCCAGGTTACGTTCTATTATGTCGGGTTATGCTAAGCTTTGTTAGGATAGCTTTATATTTTGTCTGTACACTGCTATTCGGCGGACATCTGCCCTCTGCTGTGGTCAAGAATGCCCTGCTTGGCTCTGGGGTAGCAGTAATAACGGTCTCCGCGCGTTAGTTATAGTTATGCTAAGTTTGGATATTTCTGTTGGTTTGGGTTAGGCTTGGGTATTTTTGACTTTTCTGATATACACTGCGATTCTATGGATTTCTGTTTTCTGCTGTCATATAATATGTTCTGCTTGACTCTGGGGAGGCCGGTAACACTGGTCGCGGCACGTTAGGTTGAGTTAGGTTACGTTTGGTTATGTTAAGGTTGGTTTGGTTAGGAGAGGATTGATTTGACTTTAGTGCCACGGTCTGCTATTAGGAGGATTTCTGCCCTCTACAGTGCTCTAATGCATTCAGCTTAGCTCTGGAAAAACTCTGGAAGTCCCAGCAAGGGTGGTCTCGGCACGTTGCGATGTGTCAGGCTGCGTTCGGTTTGGTTTGGGCAGGCAACGTTTGATAAGGATGGTTTTAACTTTTGTGCTAAAGACTGTTATTCGATGTATTTCTGCGCTCTACTGCGCTCTAGTGTGACCTGCTTGGTCGTGAGGAGGGCGGCAATAGCAGTCT
>NW_016912092.1:62449-115103 GCF_001483705.2 Eufriesea mexicana
ACTCTAGCGCTCGCAGCTTGGCTCTGGGAAGGCCATGGATTGTTGTCTCGGAACGTTATGCTGCGTCAGGTTAGTTTCGGCTAGGTTGTGTTATGACAAGTTTGGTTGGGGTAGCATTAACTTTTGTGTTGCACACTGCTATTCGGTGGATTTCTGCGCTCTACTGTGACCTAGTATGTCCTGCTTGGCTCTGAGGAGGGAAGCAATAACGGCCTCGCCACGTTAGGTTGAGACGGCATATGTTCGGTTATGCCCTGTTATTTGAGTCAGGGTCGGATGGCCTTGACTTTTTTGATATATCCCGCGATTCTATGGACTTCTATGCTTTACTATCCACTAGTATGTTCTGCTTGACCCTGGGAAGGCCAGAAATGGTGGTCGCTGCACGTCAGGTTGTGTAAGGTTAGGTTCGGCCATGTTACGATTTGTTAGGTAGGAGGGGTAGCTGTGTCTTTAATACTGTAGTCAGCTATTAGGTGGGATTCTGCGCCATACAGTCCTCTAATGTTTTCAGCTTGTTCCTCGGATGGCCGGCAATGGTGATCTCGGCACGTTATGCTGTGCCACGTTACGTTCGGTTACGTTGGGTTATGCTTAGCTTGGTTAGGATAGCTGTAGCTTCTGAGCTATACACTGCTATTCGGACAATTTCTGCGCTCTAATGTGCTCTCATATGCTCGTATTGGGTCTGTGGTGGCCAGTAACAGTGGTCTCGGCGCGTAAGGTTTAGTTGTGCTACGTAGCTTTGGGTTTGGCTATGAAGATTTGTTCAGGGTTTCTCTGACTTTTGAGCTATACACTGCTATTTTGTGCATTTCCGCGCTGTAAATTGCTTTACAGTACTACGCTCGACTCTGGGGAGCGAGCAGTGGTGGTCGTGGAACGTTAGTTTGAGTTAGGTTATGTTTGGTTTGATTAGTTTAGGTTAAGTTTGGTGAGGATAGTTTCGACTTTCGTACTATCCATTATTGTGGGATGGATGCCTGTGACCTACTGTGCTCTACTATAATGTGCTCGCTTTGTGGCGCCTGCAACAGTGGTAGCGGCACGATGTGATGTGCTATGCTACGTTCCGTTAGGTTAGTCTGGGTCAAGTTATGATAGGATATCTTCGCCTATTGCGCTATTCACTGCAATGGGGTGGCTTTCTGCGATCTACTGTGCTCTAGTACATTCTGCTGCCCTCTGTGGAGGCCGGAAATAGTTGTCTAGTGAAGTTAGTTTGAGTTATATTACGATCGGCTAGGTTAGGGCAGGCTACTATGTCTTTTGTGGCTTTCACTGCTATTCGGTGGATTCCTGTGCTCTATTGTGGTCTAATATGCTCAGCTTGGCTCCGGAGAGGCCAGCAATATTGGTCTCGTCACTTTATGTTGAGATATACTACGTTCGGGTAGGTTCGGTTAGGACAAGTTTGGTCAGGATATGTTTGACTTTTGTGCGGTACACAGCTATGCAGAGGACTTCTGCTCTCTGTTGTGCGCTTACATATTCTGCTTGGCTCCGTGGAAGCCAGCCATAGCGTTCTCGGCACGTTAGGTTGAGCTATGCTACGTTCGGGTATGTTACGTTCTGTGATGTTAGGATAGGATAGGTTGGACATTTGTGCTGTACACTGCTATCCGCGGTTATCTGCGCGCTCCAGTTTTCTATTATTTTCTGCTTGGATCTGGGGAGGACAGCAATAGTAGCCGCGTCACGTTAGTTCGGGACAGGTTACCTTCGGTTAGGTTAGGTTAGGTTATGCTTGGACCGGTTTACCGAGTCTTTCGTGCTATACCCTACTATCCGGACGATATCTGCGCTCCACTGCTCCCTCCATTATTCTGCTTAGCCCTGGGAATGCCAGCAGTATTGCTCTCGGCTCGTTTGGTTGAGCTACGTTTCTTACTATTAGTTTCGGTTGGACCATGTTCGGTAAGAGTAGCTTTGGCATTCGTGCTATGCACTGTTCTCGGGTGGTCCTCTGCACTCGACAGTGCTCCACTACATTCTGCTCGGGTCTGAGGAGGCCATCAATAGTGGTCGCGGCACGTTACGGTTAGGTAAGCTGCGTTTGGCTATGCTGGGTTAGCCTGTGTTAGGTCTGGATAGTTATGACTTTTGTCCTATACACAGCGGTTCTATGGATTTTTGTGCTCTACTGTCCTGCAGTAAGCTTTGCTCGACTATAAGGAGATCTGCAATTGTGGTAGCGGTACGTTAGGCTCAGTCATGCTACGTGTGGCTACATTATGGTTGGATATATTAAGAGAGGGTAGCTTTGACTTCTGTATTATGCACCGCTGTTCGGTGGACACTGCTCGGGTCTGAGGAGGCCATCAATAGTGGTCGCGGCACGTTACGGTTAGGTAAGCTGCGTTTGGCTATGCTGGGTTAGCCTGTGTTAGGTCTGGATAGTTATGACTTTTGTCCTATACACAGCGGTTCTATGGATTTTTGTGCTCTACTGTCCTGCAGTAAGCTTTGCTCGACTATAAGGAGATCTGCAATTGTGGTAGCGGTACGTTAGGCTCAGTCATGCTACGTGTGGCTACATTATGGTTGGATATATTAAGAGAGGGTAGCTTTGACTTCTGTATTATGCACCGCTGTTCGGTGGACTTCTGCGCTCTAGTGAGCCTATTGTGTTCTGCTTGGGCCTTGGCAGCGCAGCAATGGTGGTCTCGGCACGTTATGTTGAGTTGTGCTAAGATTGGTTGTGTTAGATTGGGTGAGGTAAAGTTAGGGTATCTTCGACTTTTTCGCTACACACTGAAATGCGGTTGATTTCTGCGATCTACAGTGCTCTAGTATATTCTGCTTTGTTCCGGTGAGGCCAGCAAAAGGGGTTTCACCATGTTAGTCTGAGCTAGGTTACGTTTGGATGTGTAACGTTTCGCTAGGTTAGGATAAGCTACTTCGACATTTGTGCTTTACACAGCTACTCCGTTGACTTCCGCGATCTACTGTGCTCTACCCCATTCTGCTTTGATCTGGGCAAGCCACGTGCAGTGGTAGCGGCACATCATTTTGGGTTATGCTACTTTCGGTTTGGTCAGATTAGGTCAGGTTATGTTATAATATCTACGTCCTTTGTTCTGTTCACTGCAATGCGGCTACTTTCTGCCCTTTACTGTCCTCTAGTACATTCTGCTCGTCCTTGTGGATGCCAGCAATAGCGGTCTCGTCAAGTTAGGTTTAGATATGTTACGTCTGGTTATGTCGATTGTATATGTTAGTAAATTATAGCTTTGACTTTTGTGCTATACACATCAATGCGGCGGGATAATGCGTTCTACTGTGCTCTAATATTTTCTACTTGGCTCTTGGGAGGCCGGCAATAGTGGTCTCGGAGCATTAACTCGTGCTGTGTTACGTACGTTTGCGTAACGTTAGGATAGGTTAGGATACGATAGCCTTGATTTTTGTGCTATACACTGCTATTCGGTGGATTTATGCTCTCTACTATGTTATAACACGTTCTGCATGGCTCTGGGTAT
Organism: Eufriesea mexicana; assembly: GCF_001483705.2. Taxonomy (NCBI): domain Eukaryota; kingdom Metazoa; phylum Arthropoda; class Insecta; order Hymenoptera; family Apidae; genus Eufriesea; species Eufriesea mexicana. The sequence continues at coordinate 65,932 of NW_016912092.1, forward strand.
GACAGCAACATTGGCCTCGCCACGCTGTATTGAGTTACACTACGTTTGGATAGGTTTGGATCGGTCAGGTTGGATTGGGGTATGTCCTATTTTTCTGCTGTACATTGCTATCCACGGATTTCTGCGCTCTAGCGTGTTCTTATTTTTTCTGCTTGGCTCTAGGGTGGCCAGCAATAGTGGTCGCGGTTCGTTAGATATAGCTATGTTACGTATGGTTATGTTATGAATGCATGTATTAGGATAGGGTTGCTTTGACTTTTGTGTTATAAACTGATTTTCGGTGGATTTGTGCGCTCTAGTGTGCTCTAGTACATTCTGCTTGGCTCTGGGACGGCTAGCAATTGTGTCCTCGGAACGGTAGTATGGGTTATGTTGCGGTCGGTTATGTTACGTTTGGATTGGTTATGAGGCGATAGCCATGATCATTGTGCTATACATTGCTATTCGGTGGATTTCTGCTTTCTACAGCCCTCTAATATGTTCTGCTTGGCTCTGGGAGTCCTGCAATATATGCCTCATAACGTTATGTTGCGTTCCTCTACCTTTAGATGGGGTATGTTTGGTCAGATTAGGATGGGGTGTCTTCCACCTTTGCGATTTGCACTGCAATGCGGTTAAGTGGTGCGCTCTACTGCGCTGTAGTATATTCTAGTTGGCTTTATGGAGGCCAGAAGTAGTCGTTGCGGGACGTTACGTTGTGATAGGGTACGTTTGTTTATGTAACGAATGGCTGTGTTGGGACCGGCTATCTTTGACTTTTGTGCTATACACTGGAATGCGGCGGATTTTTTCGCTCTACAGCGCCCCTATATCTTCTACTCGGCTCTTGGGAGGACCACACTAGTGGTTTTGGCATGTCAGGTCGAGCTATCTTTTGTTTAGTAGGATTAGGTTCGGCTAAGCCCGGTCATGCTATCTTTGACTTTTGTGCTGTACACTGTTTTTCGGTGGACTTCTGCTCACGACTGTGCTCAACTATATCCTGCTTGGCCCTGAGAATCCGAAATATGTTGATCCTGACACTAAGGTTGTGTTAGGCTACCGTTTGTTAGGTTCGTGCAGCTATGACTATTGTGCTGTGCACTGCCATCCTATGGATTTCTGTGCTCTACTTTCCTTCAATATTCTCGGCTCGACTCTGGGTAGGCCAGTAGAAGTGATCGCGGTACGTTATGTTGAGATATGCTACGCCTGTTTATATTAGGTTATGCCTAGTTAAGTTAGTATAACCTCGACTTTTGTGCTGTGCATTGCGATTGGGTGGATTTCTGCACTATACATTGCTATAAAATACTCTGGTCGACTCTAGGGTTGCAAGCAATAGCGGTTGCGGTGCGTTAGGCTGAATTAGGTTACGTTTGGCCATGTTAGGTTAGGTTATGTTTGGTAAGAATAGCTACGTCTCTCGTGCTATACACTGTTATTCGGTGGACTCCTCAGGTCCACTCTGCTCCACTACATTCTGCTTGGCTATGGGGAGACCAGTTGCTGGGGTCGCGGCCCGTTACGTTGAGTTATGCTGCGTTAGGTTAGGCTAAGTTGGCCCTGATTATGCTAGGGTATATACAGCTTTTGTGCTATTTACTAACGTGCGGTGGATTTCTGCGCTCCTCTGTGCCCTAGTGCATTCTGCCTGTATCTGTGGTGGCCATCAATAGTGGTCTCGTCAAGCTAGTTGAATTTCTGTTACGTTTCGATGTGTTACGTTTGGCTATGTTAGGATAGGCTACTTCGTCTTTTGCGGGTTAAACGGCGATCCGTTATATTTCCGCGCTCTACGTTGCTGTAATATACTCCGTTCGTCCCTGCGGAGACGAGCAGTGGCAGTCGTGGCACGTTAGTTTGTGATAGGTCACGTTAGGCATGGTTAGGTTAGGTTAAGTTTGGTTAGGGCAGTTTTGACTTTCGAACTGTACTCTATTATGTGGTGGATTCCAATGACCTACCGTGCTCTAACATAATCTGCTTGGCTTTGCAGTGGGGGGGATGGCCAGCAGCGGTGGTCGCGGCACGCTATATTGGGTTACGCTCCATTCCGTTAGGTTATGTTAGGTCAGATTACGTTAGTTTATCTTCGACTTTTCTGATATCCACTGCTATGCGGTGGATTTCTGCCCTCTAATTTCCTCTAACATGGTCTGCTTGGCTCTGAAGAGGACAGCAATATCGGTCTCGCCACGATATGATTAGTTACACAACGTTTGCATAGGTTAGTTTGGGACATGTTAGGTCAGCGTGTGTCTGACTTTTGTGCTGTGCTCTGCACAGCGATGGATGTCTGCGCTATGCTGCGCTCTTGCATATTCTGCTTGGTACTGCGGGGGCCAGGAATAGTGGTCTCGGCACGTTAGGCTGAGGTATGCTACGTTCTGCTGTGTTGAGTTATGTGAGGTTAGGATAGGGTAGATTAGGCTCTTGTGCTATACAATGCCATCCACGTAATTTCGCGCTCTACTGTGTTCCAATATCATTTGCTTGTGTCTGGCGAAGCCAGCAATAGTAGTCTCGACGCGCTAGGTTATGTTAAGTTACGTTTGCTTAGGTTAGGTTAGGTTATGCTCGAACAGGTTTACTCAGACTTTCGTGCTATACACTGCTGTTCGGAGTATTTCTGCCGCTACGGTGCTCTACTATATAGTGCTTAGTCATGGGTGTGCCAGGAATATTTGTCTCGGCACCATAGGCTGAGCTGGGTTACGCTTTGTTAGTTTAGGTAAGGATAATTTCGGTAAGGGGAGCATTGATTATTCGTGCTATAAACTGCTATTTGGTGGTCTTATGCCCTCTAGTGTGCTCTAGTATGCTCTGCTTGGCTCTGGGGAGCGCGGCAATAGTGGTTTCGCCACGATATGTTGAGATGGGCTGCGATTGGTTAGGTTAGATTCGGCAAGGTAAGGCATGGGTACCTATGTCTTTCCTGCTATACACTGTAATGCGGTGGATTTCTGCGATCTGCCGTGCTCCAGTATATTCCGCACGGCTCTGATAATCAAGCAATAGTGGTCCCGTCATGTTATGTTTAGTAAGGATACGTTTGTATGTGTTTCGTTTGGCTACGTCAGGATAGGCTACTTTGGCTTTTGTGCTACACAATGCTTTTCGTTGGATTTCTGCGCTCTAATGTGTTCTAGTATGCTATGCTTGACCACACGAAGGCCATCGATAGCGGTCGAGGCGCGTTAGTTTGCGTTAGACTACATTTGATTAGGTTAGGTTATGACATGTTGGGTTGGCGTGTCTACGACTTTCATGATATACACTGCAATGCGGCGGATTTATGCGCTCTACTGTGCTGTAGTACATTCTGCTTGGCTCTGGGATGGCCAGCAGTAGTGGTCGCGGCTCGTTACGTTGATCTAGCTTACGTTTGGTTTGGTCACGGTAACCTTGGTTAGCTTGCGATAGCTACGATTGTTGTGCTATACACTGCGGTTATGTGGATTTTTGCGCTCCACTGTCCTCCAGTAAGTTCTGCTCGACTCTGGGGAGGCCAGCAATTGTGGTCGCGGTAAGATAGTTTGAGATGTATTACGATTGGTTATGTCAGGAATGGATACATTAGGACCTGACTGCATTAACCTATGTGCTGTACACTTCTATTCGGGCGATTTCTGCACGCTAGCGTGCTCTAGTATGTTCTACTTGGCCCTGGGGAGGCGAATAATGGTGGTGTCGGCGCGGTAGGTTCAGAAATATTACGTGTGTTTATGCTACGGTCGGTTCATTTAGGATGCGATAGATCTGACTTTTGCGCTATGCACTGCTATTCGGTGGATTTCTAATATCTAGCGTGCTCCAATATGTTCTGCTTGGCTCTGGGAAGGCCTGCAATATTGGACCCGTCACGTTATGTTATGCTGCGCAACGCTTGTGTAGGTTAGGTTAGGATAGCTTGAGTCGGGATATGTTTGACTCTTGCGGTATACGCAGCTGTTCAGTGGATTTCTGCCTTTTACTGCGCACTATCATGTTCTGCTTGGCTGTGCGGAGGCCAGCAGTATTGGTTTTGTCGCGCAATGTTGAGGTACACTGCGTTTGGATTGGCTATGTGAGGTTATGTTCGGTTAGTTTAGCTTTGACTTACATGCCATACACTGCTGTCCGCTGTGTTTCTGCGATCTACTGTACTCTACTATTTTATATTTGGCACAGGGGGGACGGAAGCAGTGGTCGCGACACGTTACGTTGGGATAAGCTACGTTTGGTCCAGTCATGTTAACCTGTGTTAGATTTGTATAGCAATGACTCTTGTGCTGTACACTCCGTCCCTATGGATTTCGACGCTCTACTGTCTCCAAATACGTTCTGCTAGAATATAGGGAGGCCAGCAATAATGGTCGCAGTACGTTAGGATTAGCTATGTTACGTTTGTATATGTTAAGGTTGTATAAATTAAGATAGGGTTGCTTTGACTTTTATGCTATACACTGCGATTCAGTGGACTTCTGCGCCCTAGTGCGCCCTAGCGTGTTCTGCTCGGCTCTGGGAGGCCAAGCATAGTAGTCCCGCAATTTACGTTGAGTTGTGCTACGATCAGTTAAGTTACATTAGGTCAGGTATGGTTTGTATATATTTGACGTTTGTGCTGTTCACTGCTACACGGTGCATTCCCGCGCTCTACATTGCTCTGCTGGACTCCCCTCGACTCTGAGGAGGAGAGCAGTGTTGTTCGTGGCAAGATAGTTTGAGTTAGGTTGCGTTTGGCTTGGTCGTGGTTGGTTATGTTTGGTTAGAATATCTACGGCTTTTGTGCTATTCACTGCAATGAGGCGGACTTCTGCGCTCCGCTGTGTTTTAATACTTTCTGCTTGGTCCTTGGGAAGCCAGCAATAGTGATCTCGCCGCGTTAGATTGTGTTAGGCTACGCTTCGTTGGGTCAGGTCAGGAAGGTCTGGTAAGGATTCCTACGTCTATTGTGCCATACACTGCTGTTCAGCTGATGTATGCGCCGAACATAGCTCTACAATACTCTGCTCGAACCAAGGGTGGCGTGCAATAGTGGTTGTTGCACATTAGGTTGAGCTATGCTACGTTTGGTTAGGATAGGTTAAGTTAAGTTAGGTAAGGGTGGCTTCATCATTCGTGCTATACACTGCCTTCAGGCGGATTTCTGTGATCTACAGTGCTCTTCTGTATTCTGCTTGGCTCAGGGGTGGCGAGCAATAGTGGTACCGGCACGCTCTGCTAACTTACGCTGCTTTCGCTTAGGTTAAGTTATGTTAGGTCAGGTTAGGTCAGGATATCTTCGACTTCTGTGCTGTACGCTGCAATGCGGTGGTTTTTGCGCAAGATTGTGCTCCAGTGCACTCTGCCAGTGTCTGCGGAGGGCAACGATGGTGGTCTCGTCATGTTAGTGTGGATTTGGTTACGTTTGGATGTGTTACGTTTCGATAGGTAAGGATAGTCTACATTCACCTATGTGTTCTCAACTGCTATTCCGTGGGTTTCTGCGCTCTACTGTGCTCTGCTACATTCTGCCTGGCTCTGGGGTGGCCAGGTGCAGTGGACGCGGCACGTTGTTCAGAGATATGCTGCGTTTGGATTGGTTAGTAACGTTCAGGTTATGTCACGGTATGCTTGACTTTTGCGCTGTAGGCTACCATGCGGTGGATTTGTGCGCTCTACCGTGCTGCAGTATTTTCTGCTTGGCCCTTAGGATATCAACAATATTGGCCTCGGCACGTTAGGTTGTGTTATGTTTCGTATCGACAGGTTACATTAGGAAAGTTTGTTCAGGATTTCTTTGACTTTTGTGCTATACACTGCTATTCGGTGGATTCTTGCGCTCTACATTGCTCTGCTATACTCTGCACGACTCTGATGAGGCGAGAATTAGTGGTCGTGGCACGTTAGTTTGAGTAAGGTTACGTTTGGTTTGGTCAAGTTGGGTTAAGTTTAGGTAGAATTGCTTTGGCTTTCGTGCCATATACTGCTATCCGGTGGAATATTGTGTTCTACTGAGCTCTTCTATATTCTGCTTGGATCATGGGAGGCCGGGAGCAGTGGCTGCGGCAAGCTATGTTGGGTTACGCTATGTTCGGTTTGTTTAATTTACGTCAGGTTTGGTCAGGTTATCTTCGTCTTATGTGGTATACACAACAATACAGTGGATTTCTGCGCTCTGCAGTGCTCTAGTGCATTGTGCTTGTCTCTGCAGGGGACAGAAATAGTGGTTCTGTCATGATAGGTTTAGTTCAGCTACGTTTGGTTACGTTATGTTTGGCTAGGTTGTGGTATGTTACTATGACTTTTGTTTAGTACACTGCTTTCTGTTGGATCCCTGCATTCCACTGTGCTCTAGTAAGTTCTGCTTGGCTGTGGGGAGACCAGCAATGTTGGTTTCGTCACGATATGCTCAGATACACTACTTACGGTTAGGTTATGTTATGCCAGGTTGGGTTAGGTTACCCTCGACTCTTGCGCTGTACGCTGCTGTTCGGTGGATTTCTGCGTTCTTCATTGCCCTACTGTACTCTGCCTGGCTCTGGGGATCCGAGAAATAGCGATCGCTGCACGTCATGTTGAGATAGGTTACGTTTGGTCAGGTTAGGCTTGGCTAAGTTTGGTTAGGATAGCTTCGACTTTCGCGCTATACACGGTTATAAGGTAGATTCCTGTGATCTGCAGTGCTCTATTATATTCTGCTTGGCTCACGGGATGCCGGAAACAGCGGTCGCGGAAAGTCATATTGAATTACGCTTCGTATGGTTAGGTTAGGTTAGGCCAGGTTAGGTTAGGATATCTGTGACTCTTGAGCTGTGCTCTGCTATTTGATGGATATCTGCACTCGACATTGATTTACTATACTCTGCTCGACTCTGGGTTGCCGAGCAATAGTGGCCGTGGCACGTTAGTTTGTGTTATGATATGATTGGTTAGGTTAGGTTTGGACATGTTACGTTAGCATATCGTTGACTTTTGTGTTATTCACTGCACTGCGCTGGATTTCTGCGCACTACCGTGCTCTAGTACATCCTGCTTGTCTCTGTGGTGGCCAGCAATAGTGGTCGCGGGCGTTGAGTTGGGTTAGGTTACGTTTGGCTGTGTTACGGTTGGTTATGCTGATATAGGGCTGCTTTGTCTTTTGTGTCATACACAGCAATACGGCGGGTTTCTGAGCTCTAGTGTGCCCTAGTGTCTTCACCTTGGCTCTGGGGATGCCGGCAATTCTGGTCTCGCAGCGTTCAGTTTGATAATGTTACTTATGCTTATGATACGTTTGGCTGGGTAAGGATACGTTAGCCATGACTTTTGTGCTATACGCTGCTGCTCGGTGAATTTCTGCTTTCTACTGTGCTCCAGTAAATTCCGCTTGCCCCTGGGGAAGCCGGCAGGAGTGGTCTCTGCGCGTTAGGCTCTGATATATTACGTACGTTTTTTGTTATGTTTGCCTTTGTTAGGATACGGTAGCTTTGACTTCTGCGCTGTACACTGCTATTCGGTGGACTTCAGCTTTCTACTGTGCTCTAACATGTTCAGCTTGGTTCTGTGGAGGACAGCAGTACCGGTCACGTCAGGTTAGGTTGTGTTTGGCTTAGTTCGATTATGTTACGTTTGGCGTGGTTAGCATTGGGTATCTTAGACTTCTGCGCTACACACAGCTGTGTGCGGTTATCTGCGCTCTACTGTGCTCTACTATATTCTGATTGGCCCTGGGGTGGCCGGCAGTAGCTCTCTCGGCAGGTTAGGTTGAGTTATGTTACGTTTGGTCAGGGTGGCATTGGCTTTTGTGCTTTACACTGCTTTTCGGTGGACATCTACGCTCTAATGTGATCCAACATGCTCTACTTTGCTCCGGGGAGGGCAGAAACATTGTCTGCGACATATTTGGCAGTGTTAGGTTCCGTTTCGTTAGTCTATGTTAGCATGGGCAGGGTCTGTATAGCTTGGATTTTTCTGCTATACACTGCGATTCTATGGATTTCTACTCCCTAGTTTGTTCTAGTATGTCCTGCATGGCACTGTGGAGGCCAGCAATAGTGGCCGTAGCACGTTAGGTTGAGTTAGATTACGTTCGCTTGTATTAGGTTTGACTAGGTTAAGATGGGAAAGCTTTGACTTTTGTGCTATACACTGATATTCGATGGATTTCCGTCCGCTACTGCGCTCTAGTATGCTCTGCTTCGCTTTGGGGTGGACAGCGGCAGTGGTATCGGCACGTTACTTTAAGTTATGTTACTTTCGGTTATGTTACGATTGTTTAGGTTAGGAAAGGATAACATTAACTCTCGTGCTAAACACCTCTATTCGTTGGACTTCTGAGCTCTAATGTGTTGCAGTATGTTCTGCTTGTCTCTGGGAGAACAGCAGTAATGTCCGTGTCGCGTTCGGTTGAGTCACATTTTGTTTGCTTTAGTTAGGTTAGTGTAATCTTGGTTAGGATGGCTACGCCTTTTTTGCTGTACACAGCTGTACGGTGGATTCCTCCGCTCTACTGTTCTCTAATATGTTATGCTTCGCTCTGGGGAGGCGAGCAATAGTCCTCGCAGCACGTCCGGTTGTGCTTTCTTACGTTCGGCTTGGTTAGGGTAGGTCAAGCTTGATTAGGATGGCTTCGACGTTTGCGCTATATACTGCTATGGAGCGGATTTCTACGATCTACTGGGCTCTGACGTGATCTGCTTTGCTCCAACGAGGCCAGCAATGGAGGTCTCAGATAGTTAGGTTTAATTATTTTACGTTTGGTTAGGTTCGGTCGTGCTTGGTTAGGTTAGGTTATCTTATATTTTTGTCCTATAAATTGCTATTTTGTGGCTTTCTGCGCACTACTGTGCTCTAGCATACTCTGTTTGACTCTGTCGTGGCCTGCAACGGTGATCCTGGCACGACAGGTTGTGTTAGGCTACGTTTGTATTAGTTATGTACGGATATATTTGGGTTTCGTTGTATTCACTGCTATTCGGGGGATTTCCTCGCTCTGCCGTGCTCTGCCATAATCTGCTCGACTCTGGGAAGGCCAGCAATGGTGGTTGGGGCACGTTGGTTTCAGTCATTTTACGTTTAGTTAAGTTTGGTTAGGCTATGATTAGGCTATGTTAGTTTAGAGTATCTCCGACTTTTATGTTGTACAGTGCAATTTGATGGCTTTCTGTGTCCTTCTGTGCTCTAATATATTCTGCTTGTCTCTGGGGAAGACAGCAATAGTTGTCCCGATACGTTAGGTTAAGTTAGGCTACGTTAGGTTATGTTACGTTGGCCTGGGTCTGCCTCTAGTAGCTTTGGCTTACGTGGTGTACACTGTCGTACCGTGGATTTCTGCGTTCGAATGTGCTCTAGTATATTCTGCTTGGCACCAGAGAGGACAGCAACAGTGATCGCGGCACGATAGTTTGAGGTATATTACGCTGAGTTTGGTTAGGTTTGGCTAAGTTGGAAGAGGATTGCTTTCACTTTTGTGCTATACACTGCTATTCGGTGGGTTCCTGCTCTATACATTGTTCTTCTATACTCTGCTCGACGCTCGGGATGCGAACATTGGTGGTTGTGGCACGTTAGCTTCAGTTAGGTTACGCTTGGTTAGGTTAGGCTATGTTATGTTTGGTCTGTGTAGTTATGACTTTCGTACTACACACAGTTATTCGGTGGATTCCGTTTCTTCACTGTGATCTACTCTATCCGGCTACACCCTGGCGAGGCCAGCAACGATGGTCGCGGCATCTTACGTAGAGTTTGGCTACGGTAGGTTAGGTTACGTCAGTTTGTGTTTAATATGGATGTCTTTGACTTTTCTGCTGTACAATGCGGCACTGTGGATTTCTGCATCCTGCTATACCCTAATAAGCTCTGCTTGGCTCTGGTGAGGCCAGGAATAGTGGTAGCGGCACGATTGATTGAGTTTGGTTACGTTTGGTAGTGTAACGATTGGTTCGGTTATGGTAGAGCACGTCGGACTTCTGTGCAACAAACTGCTTTTCGGTGGACTTCCCCACTCTACTATGATCTAATACGCACTGCTTTGCTCTTGGGAAGCCAGGAATAGTGACCGCGGCACGTTATGTTGAGCTAGGTTACGTTTAGATATTTTATGTTAGCCTCTGTAATGTGTGGATTGCTCCGATTTTTCTGCTGTACACTGCAATTCTATTGTCTTTTCCGCTCCTCTGAACGCCACGACACCATGCTTGTGTCTCGCGACGCCAGGAATACTGATCGCGACACGTTAGGTTGGGCTAGGATACGTGTGGTTATGTTACCTTAGCCTGGGTTAGGTTCGTATAGTACTGCCGTTCGCGTTATATACTATTATCGGGCGGAACTATGCGATCTACTGTGCTCTACTATGCTCTGCTCGTATCTGGGGAGGCCAGCAATAGTGGTCCTGATGCGATAGGTTATGTTAGGCTACGATTGGTAATACTACGATGGGTTCGGTTTGAAGAGGGTAGCATCGACTATTGTGCTATATACTGCTATTCGGGAGATTCCTCCGCTCTTCATCGCTCTATTATACGCTGTTCGAATCTGGGCAGTCCAGCAGTAGCGGCCGTGGCACGATAGGTTTTGTTATTCTACGTTTGGTTAGCTTGGGTAAGGCCTGGTTTGGTCAAAGTCACTCTGAATTTTGTGCTATACACTGCTATCGGTTGCGTTTCTGCGCTCTACTGTGCTCCAGTATGCTCGGCTTGGTTCTGAGGAGGCCGGCGATAGTGGTCTCGGCATCATATGTTAGGTTAGGTTTCATTTGGCTATAGTAAATTTGCGTGGGTTACGAAAGGGTCGCTTGGACTTTTCTGCCATGAACTGCTCATCGGCTGATTCCTGCCCTCCACTGTGATCTACTCTAATCTGCTAGACCCTGTTGAGGTCGAAAATAGTGGTCGCGGCGTGTTACGATCAGCTTTGCTGGCTTAGGATTGGTTATGTTAATTTGGGGTAGGTTTGGATATCTTTGACTTCTCCTCTGTACACTGCGAGTCTATGTATTTCTGCGTCGCACTTGCGTCTAATACGTTCTGCTTGGCTCTGGGGAGGTCAGTAATATTAGTGGTGGCACGATAGGTGGAGTTTGGCTACGGTTGGTGATGTTAGGTTTGGTAAGGTTACGATAGGTTACCTTTGACTTTTGCGCTACACGCTGCTGTTCTGCGAATTTCACCGCTCTACTGTTCTCCGATAAGCTATGCTCTTTTCTGGGGGGCCAGAAATGGTGGCCGCGGCGTGTTAGCTTGTGGTATGTTGCATATGGTTAGTTTACGTTAGAATGTGCAAGGCATGGATAGGTTCGATTTTTCTGTTGTACGCTGCGATGGTATAGATTTCTGCGTCGTACCCTCGACCAATATGACCCGCTTGACTCTGGGGAGGCCAGCAACCGTGCCGGCGGTACGTTAGGCAGAGTTTGGCTACGCTTTGCAATGTTACGATTGGCTTGGTTGGCACAGGATAGCTATGTCTTTTGCGCTTTAGACTGCTATTCGGTGGAATTTTCCGCTCTGCTGTGCTCTAGTATGGCCTGCTTTGCTCTCGGGTGGCCAGAAATTGTAGCCGGGGCACGTTAGGTTGAGTTATGTTACGTTTGGGTAGTATATGTAGGTATGGGCTAGGTTTGGATAGCTTTGACCTTTCTGCGATGCACTTCCATTCTTTTGACTTCTGCGCACCGCTCTCCTCAAACATGGGCTGCTTGGCGTTGGGGTGCCCAGCAGTAGTGGTCTAGGCACGTTAGGTCGTGTTAAGTTACGTTTGGCTGTGTTACGTTTGGCTGTGTTACGTTTGGCTGTGTTACGCTTGGCTGTGTTACGTTTGTCTGTGTCTCGTTTGGCTAGGTCAGGACAGGATACCTTCGACTTCTATGCTGTACTCTGCTCTTCGGTGGACTTCTGCGCTCTTCGTTTCTCCGCAACACTCTACCCGACTCTGGGGAGGCCAGCAATGGCCGCCCTCGCCCGAGAGGTTGAGTTAGGTAATGTTCGCTAAGCTTAGGTTAGGGTATGTTCGGTTAGGATGGTTTTGACTTTTCTGCTATGCGCGCCCATTTAGTGAAATTCTGCGCTCCACTGTGCCCAAATGTCGTCTGCTTCGTTCGTGGAGGCTAGCAATAGAGGTTTCGTCTCGTTAGGTATCGTTATTCTACGTTTGGTTAGGTTAAGTTTGGTCTGGTTAGGATAGGATATCTTTCACTTATGTGCTATACATTTCTATTCGGTGGCTTTAAGCGCTCCACTGCGCTTTACTATACTCTGCTCGAATCTGAGGCATCAGCAATAGTGGTCGTGTCACGATAGACTTTGTTAGGCCACGTTTGGTAATACACGATTGGATAGGTAATCACTGGAAAGCTTTGACATCTGTGCTATATACTGCTATTCGGTGGATTCCTGCGCTCTACATTGCTCTACTATACTCTGCTCGACTCTCGTGAAGCGAGCAATGGTGATCGTGGCACGTTAGTTTGAGGTACGTTGCGTTTGATTTGGTAACGTCCGTTTGGGTTTGGTTTCGATATCTTTGACTTTTCTGCTGTACACTGGCATTTACTTCATTTCGTCGCCCTAATACACTCTAATATGCAGTGCTTGGATCTGGGGAGGCCAGTAATAGCGGTTGCGGCAGGTTTGGTTGAGTTCGGTTACGTTTGGCTGCGTTACGATTGGTTAGGTTGGGGTAGGGTACCCGGCACATCTGTGCTACATACTGCTTTCCGTTGGACGTCTCCACTGTACTATGATCGAATGTGCTCTGCTTTTTCTGGGAAGGCCAGAAATGGTGGCCGCGGCACGATAGGCTTTGTTCGGTTGCGGTTCGTTAGTTTCTGTTGGCCTGGGCAAAGTGCGGATCGCTTTGTCTTTTCTGCTGTACACTGCGATTCTATGGAATTCGGCGCTGCTCCGAGCGCTACCGAGCGTTAGCTTGAGTTGCATTATGTTTGGCTATATTAGGTACCGTTGAGTTGGGTTAGGATAGCTACGCCTTTTGCGCTATACACTGCTATTCGGAGAATTTCTGTGCTCAACATTGCTCTACTATACCCAGTCCTACTTTCGGGGTGAGAGCAATAGTGCTCATGGCGCGTAGGTTTGGGATATGTTTCGCTTGGCTACGTTGGGATAGGATATGTTTGGTTATGGTAGCTCCGGCTTTTGTGCTACACCCAGCTACTCGGTGGATTCCTACCCAAAAATGTGCTCTATTCTAATCTGCTATACCCTGGGGAGGCCAGGAAAAATGGTCGCACCGCGTTAGGTTTCGTTATGCTACGTTTGGTTGGGCAACGTTTGACTGGGTTAGGCTTTGATAGCTATGTCTTTCGCGTTGTACACTGTTATACGGTGGAATTCTGCGCTCTACTGTGCTCTACTATACTGTGCTCGAATCTCGGAGGCCAGCAGTAGTGGTCGCGGTACGTTATTTTTGGTAATGTTACATTTGGTTGTGTCACGATTTGATCGGGAAGGAAAGTATGGCTTTAACTTTTGGTGTGTACTCCGATATTCAGTGGATTCCTGCACTCTACATGGCACCAATACACTCTGCTCGACACCGGCGAGACCAGCAATAGGTCTCTCGGCACGATAGGTTGAGTCAGGTTATGCTTGTATTGGCTAGGTTAGGCTCGGTTTGATTAGGGTAGCTTTGACCTTTGTGCTGTACACTGCCATTCGGTCCGTATCTGCGCTCTGCATTGCCCTCATGGCATTTGCTTGTTTCTGGTTAGGCCAGCAATAGCGGTCGTGGCACGTTTGTTTTAGATAGGCTACGCTAGGATATGTTAGGTTAGGATAAGTTTTGGTCAGGATGGCTGTAACTTTTGTGCTATGCACTGCTGTTCGGCGGATTTCTGCGCTCTACTGTGCTCCAGTGTATTGCACTTGGCTATTTGCACGCCAGCAGTATTGTTATCGGCACGTCAGCCTAAGATATGTTGCGTTTGGCTATGCTGCGACTAGTTAGGTTCGGATAGCGTAGCTTAGACTTTTGTGCTGTACCCTTCTATTCGGTGGATTTCTGCGATCTATATTGCAATACTATACTCTGCTACATCCTCGGGAGGCCGGCCATACTGGACGCGGCCCGTGGGTTTGTGTTAGGCTACGTTTGGTTGGCTTAGTTTACGCTGTGTTAGGCTTGGATAGATCGGAATATTGTGCTACGCACTGATACTCTATGAAGTCCTCTGCCCTTTTGTGCGCTATCACACTCTCCTTGTCTCCTGGGTCGCCAGGAGTCGTGGTCGCGTTACGTCGGGTTGGGTTATGTTACGTTTGGTTAGGTAAGGTTTGGTTAGGTTAGGATGGCGTAGCTCTGACTTATGCCTTTGCACGGCTATGCGATGGATTTCGACGCCCAGCCGTGATCTGATAATTTCAGCCTGAATCTGGGAATGACAGCTGTATTGGTCTTGGCACGCTACGCTTAATTAGGATGCGTTCAGCGTTGTTGGGTTAGGTAAGGTTAGGTAATGATATCTCCGACTCTTGTGTTATAAACCGAAATGCCGCAGATGCCTGTGATCTAATGTGCGGTAGCGTATTCTGCTTGGCGCAGGGAGGTCAGCACAAGTGGTGTAGGTCGGTTATGTGGAGTTACGTTGCGTTCGATTATACTGTGTTTGGTTAGGTTAGGCGATGAGAGCTTTGACTTTTGCGCTGTAGACGGCTGTTCGGAGGATTTCTGCGCTCTACTGTGATCTAATATGCTCTGCTTTGCTCTGGGGAGGCCAGAAACTGTGTCCGCGGCGCGTTAGGTACAGTTAGGTTACGCTTGGTTAGGTTGGGTTTGTTTGGGTTAGGATAAAATGTCATTGACTTTTGTGCTGTAGACAGAAATGCGGTAGGCACTGCTTGGCTGCGGGAGGCCAGCAATGGTGGTCTCGCGATTTAGTTTGAGATACGCTACGCTTGGTTATGTTATGTTGGCCATGGTTTTGTTCGTATAACTTCTACTTTTCTGCTATACACTGCGATTCTGTGGATTTCTGCGCTCTACTCTCCTGTATTATGACCTGCTTCTCTCTTTGGGGGCCACCTATACTTGTTGCCGCACGTTAGGTTGAGTTACATTACGTTTGGTCGGTTTGTGTTATTTTCGGTTTGGTTAGGATGGCTAAGACATTTGTGCTCAACTCAGCTATGCTATGGACTTCTGGTCTCTACTTTGCTCTATCATACTCTGTTTGCATCTAGGGATGCTTGCAATTGCGGTCGCGGCACGTTGGGTTCTGTTATGCTACGTTCGGCTAGGATAGGATAGTTTAAGTTCAATCAAGTTGTCTCTGACATTTGTGCTACACCCTGATGTTCGTTGGATTTCTACGCTCTACATTTCCCTACTATATTCTGCTCGAATCTGGGGTATCCAGTAACAGTGGTCTCCGCACATTAGGTTGAGATACGTTATGGTTGGCTATGTTACGTTCGGTCATGGTAGGAGGTGATGGCTATGACTTTTGCGCTATACACTGATATTCTGCGGACTTCTGCGCCTTTCAGTGCTCTAATGTGCTCTGCCTGCATCTGGGGAGGACATAAATAGTGGTATCGGCACGTTACGTTGTGTTAGTCTACGTTTGGTTAGGGCAGGCTGGGTCATCCGAGGATAAAGTATCTTGGACGTTTGTGATCTTCGCTGCTATTTGGTAGCTTCCTGCGCTGTACTGTGCTCCACGACACTCTGCTCGGCTCTGGGCAGGCCAACAACAGTGGTCATGGCTCGATAGGTTTTGTTAGGCTGCGTTCGGTAATGTTACAGTTGGTAAGGATAGGAGAGGGTAGCTTCGACCTTTGTGCTGTACACTGCAGTAGGTTGAATTTCTGCGCTCTACTATGCTCCAATTTGCACCGCCTAGCTCTGGGCCGACCGGAAATAGTGACCGTGGCAGGAGAGGCTGAGTCAGCATACGTTTGGTTGGATTAAGTTAACATGGGTTAGGTTTGGGTAGCTTTAACATATGTGCTCAACACTGATATTCTATTAAATTCTGTGCTCCGCTGTGCTCTACCTTATTCTGTTCGTCTCTGGGGAAGCAAGCAGTAGTGTTCGCGTTACATTGGGTTTAGTTATTCTACGCTAGGTTAGGATAGGTTAAGCCGGGTTAGGTCAGGGTATCTTAGACTTTTGTACTATACATTGCTATTTGGTAGCTTTCTGCATTCTACTGTGCTCTAATTTACCCTGCTCGATTCTTGGGAGTCCAGCAATTGTGGCCATGGCACGATAGGCTGTGATAGGCTACGTTTGGTAGTGTTACAATTGATTAGGACTGTATAGGATAGATTTGGCTTTTGTGCTACACACTGCTCTTCGCAGGATTTCTGCGCTCTTCATTGCACTGCCACTCCCTGCTCGACCCTTGCGAAGCTATCAATTGCGGTCGTGGCACTACAGGTTGTGGTGGTTAGGTTAGGTTGTTTTACGTTCGGTTAGGATGGCTTTCTCATTTGGGTTATACACTGCTATTCGGTGGATTTCTGCGCTTTACTTTGCACTAATGTGTTCTGCATGGCGCTTGGGAGGCCAGCAATAGGGGCGTCGTCTAGTTACATTTAGTAATTCTATTTTTGGTTAGGTCAGGTTATGTAAGGTTAGGTTAGTATATCTTTGACTTTTGTGCTATACACTGCGAATTGGTGGCTTTCTGAGATCTGCTTTGCTGTGGTATATTCTGCTTGTCTCTGAGGAGGCCAGCAATGGTGGCCACGTCAGGTAAGGTTAAGTTAGTTTGTGTTTGGTCATATTACGTTTGGAAATGGTAGGATTCGATAGCTTTGACCTTTGTGCTATCCACTGCTACTGGGCCGACCTCTGCGCTCTACGTTGCTCTACTATAATCTGCTAGATTCTAGGGATACCAGTAATAGTGGTCTCGGCCGATATACCGAGTTGTGTTATGTTCGGTTACGTTACGCTACTTTGGGTTAGGTATGGATAGATTTGACTTTCGCGGTACATGCTGATATTCAGTAGCTTTCTAATCCCTACTGTGCTCTAGTATGTTCCGCTTGGCACAGGGGCAGCCAGTAACAGTGACCTCGGCACGATAGTTTGCGATATGTTACATTTGGCTAGGTTATGTTAGCTCTGGCTATGTTTGGATAGCATCGCATCTTCTGCTATACACTGCGGCACTACGGCTTTCAGCGGTCTAGTCTCCAATGTTATTCTCTGCTTGGCTCTTTGGATACCAGCAATACTAGTCGCGTCACGTTTGGAGGGGTCATGTTACGTTTGCATACAAGTTTGCCTAGGTAGGTGTGGGATATCTATGACTTTTGTGCTATACACTGCATTTCGGATAAGTTCTGCGCTTTAATGTGCTCTAATATGCTCTGACTGGATCTGCGGCGGCCAGTAATTTTGGTCTCCGCGCGTTAGGCTTATTTATGCTACGTATTTTTGGGTTAGGCCAGGAAGATTTGGTTAGGGTTTCTCTCACTCTTGTGCTGGACAGTGCTATTCGGTGCGTTTCCGTGCTCTAGATTGCTCTACTATACTACGCTCGACACTGCGGAGAGAGCAGTGGTGGTCAATTCACGTTAACTTGTGCTAGGTTACGTTTGGTTTGATTAGGCTAAGTTTGGTGGGGATAGCTTTAACTTTCGTACTATACACTATTATGTGGTGGATTTCTATGTCCTACTGTGCTCCACTATATTGTGCTTGCTTTGCGGCGCCTGCATCTGTGGTCGCGGCATGATGTGATGTGCTATGCTACGGTCCGTTAGGTTGGTCTGGGTCAAGTTATGTAAGGATATCTTCGACTTTTGCGATATTCACTGCAATGGGGTCGATTTCTGCGCTCTTCTGTGCTCTAGTACATTCTGATTCCCTCTGTGGCGGCCAGCGATAGCCGTCAAGCCAAGTTAGCTTGAGTTATATTACGTCCGGTTAGGTTAGGGCAGGCTACCTTTTCTTTTGTAACTTTCACTGCTATACGGTGGATTTCGGTGCTTTATTGTGCTCTCATATGCTCTGATTGTCTCCGGAGAGGCCAGCAATATTGGTCTCGTCACTTTGTGTTGAGTTCAACTACGTTCGGGTAGGTTTGGTTGGGACATGTTTGGTCAGGATATGTTTGACTATTGTGCGGCACACAGCAATGCCGAGTATTTTTGCGCTCTGTTGTGCTCTTGTATATTCTGCTTGACTCTGTGGAGCCAGCAATAGTGGTCTCGGCACGTTTCGTTCAGGTAGTCCGCATTTGGTTATGTTAGGTTTGCCGGAGTTAGGTCTGTATAGATATGACTTTTGTGCTATACACTACGGTTCTATGGATTTCTGTGCTCTACTGTCCGATTGTAAGCTTTGCTCGACTCTGGGGAGACCAGCAATGGTGGAAGCGGTACGTTAGTCTCAGCTATGCTACGTCTGGCTAAGTTAAGGTTGGATATATTAAGATAGGGTAGCTATTACTTTAGTGCTATACACTGCAATTCGGTGGACTTCTGCGCTCAACTGTACTCTATTATGTTGTGCTTGGGCCTGGGGAGCGCAGCAATAGTGGTATCGACACGTTAGGCTGAGATATGGTACGTTCGTTTGTGTTACATTTGGTGTGGTTAGGATAGGGCAGTTTAGACTTCTGTTGTATACACCGCTATCCACGGGTATCCGCGCTCTCCTGTGTTCTAATATCCCCTGCTTGGCTCTACAGAGCCCAGCAATAGTGGTCTCGGCGCGCTATGTTGAGGTACACTACGTTTGGATTGGCTAGGTGTGGTCAAGTTCGGTTAGGGTAGCTTTTACTTACGTGCCATACACTGCTGTTCGATGTGTTTCTGTAATCTACTATGCTCTACTATTTTCTACTTGGCACAGTGGAGGCCTGAAGCAGTGGCGGCGACACGTTATGTTGAGCTAAGCTACGTTTGGTCAGGTTATGTTAACCTGTGTTAGATGTTTATAGCAATGACTCTTGCGATATACACTGCCTTTCCATGGATTAAGGCGCACTACTGTCCACAAATACGTTCTGCTAGACTATAGGGAGGCTAGAAATAATGGTCGCATTACGTTAGGTTTAGCTATGTTAGGTTTGCTTATGTTAAGGTCGTATGCATTGTGGTAGGGTAGCTTTGACTTTTATGCTGTACACTGCTACTCGGTGGACTTCTGCGCTCTAGTACGCCCTAGTATTTTCTGCATGGCTCTGGGAGGCCAACAATGATAGTCCCGCACGTTACGTTGAGTTGTGCTACGATCTGTTATGTTAGATTAGGACAGGTATGTTTTGTATATATTTGACTTTTGTGCCGCACACTGCTACACGGTGCGTTCCCGCGCTCTACAATGCTCTACTATACTCTGCATGACTCTGGTGAGGCGAGAATTAGTGGTCGTGGCACGTTAGTTTGAGTAAGGTAACGTTTGGTTTGGTCAAGTTGGGTTAAGTTTAGGTAGAATTGCTTTGGCTTTCGTGCCATTTACTGCTATTCGGTAGATTTTTGTGTTCTACTGAGCTCTACTATATTCTGCTTGGCCAATGGGAGGCCAGGAGCAGTGGCTGCGGCAAGCTATGTTGAGTTACGCTATGTTCGGTTTGGTTAATTTACGTCAGGTTTGGTCAGGTTATCTTCGTCTTATGTGGTATACACAACAATACAGTGGATTTCTGCGCTCTGCAGTGCTCTAGTGCATTTTGCTTGTGTCTGCAGGGGACAGAAATGGTGGTTCTGTCGTGATAGGTTTAGTTCAGCTACGTTTGGTTACGTTATGGTTGGCTAGGTTGCGGTCTGTTACTATGATTTTTGTTCTGTACACTGCTCCTAGGTGAATCCCTGCCTTCCACTGTGCTCTAGTTTGTTCCGCTGGGCAGTGTGGAGTCTAGCAATATTGGTCTCTTCACGATATGCTCAGATACACTACTTACGGTTTGGAAACGTTATGCCGTGTTGGGTCAGGATACCTTCGACTCTTGCGCTATACGCTGCTATTCGGTGGATATCTGCGTTCTCCAATGCTCCACTGTACTGTGCTCAGCTCTGGGGATCTGAGAAATAGCGGTCTCTGCACGTCATGTTGAGATAGGTTACGTTTGGTCAGGCAAGGCTAGGTTAAGTTTGGTTAGGGTAGCTAAGACTTCCGCGCCATACACTGTTATAAGGTGGATTCCTGTGATCTGCAGTGCTCCAGTATATTCTACTTGGCTCACGGGATGCCGGAAGCAGTGGTCGCGGCAAGTCATGTTGAGTTATGCTACGAATGGTTAGGTTAGGTTAGGGCAGGTTAGGTTGGGATATCTCTGACTCTTGTACTGTGCACTGCTATTTTGTG
This sequence comes from Eufriesea mexicana, assembly GCF_001483705.2. NCBI lineage: Eukaryota > Metazoa > Arthropoda > Insecta > Hymenoptera > Apidae > Eufriesea > Eufriesea mexicana. The sequence goes on from NW_016912092.1 coordinate 86,140, forward strand.
GATTTGTGCTCTCGACATTGATCTACTATGCTCTGCTCGAATCTGTGTTGGCGAGCAATAGTGGCCGTGGCACGTTAGCTTGTGCTATGTTATGATTGGTTAGGTTAGGTTCGGACATGTTACGTTAGTGTATCATCGTCTTTTGTATTATTCACTGCATTGCGGTAGATTTCTGCGCACTGCTGTGCTCTCGCACATCCAGCTTGTCCCTGTGGAGGCCAGCAACAGTGGTCGCGGGCGTTGCGTTGTGTTAGGTTACGTTTGGCTTTGTTACGGTTGGTTATGTTGGTATAGGACTGCTTTCTCTATTGTTCCATACACAACAATAAGGCGGGTTTCTGAGCTCTAGTGTGCTCTAGTGTATTCTCCTTGGCTCTGGAGATGACGGCAATTATGGTCTCGCAGCGTTAGGTTTATTAATGTTACGTATGTTTATGATACGTTTGGCTGGGTAAGGATACGGTAGCCATGACTTTTGTCCTATACACTTCTACTCGGTAGATTCCTGCTTTCTGCTGTGCTTTAGTAAATTCTGCTTGCCTCTGCGGAAGCCAGCAGTAGGGGTCTCGGCGCGTTAGTCTCTGATATACTACGTACGTTTTTGTTACGTTTGGTTAGGCTAGGATACGGTAGCCTTGACTTTTGCGCTGTACGCTGTTATTCGGTGGACTTCTGCATTCTACAGTGCTCTAATATGTTCAGCTTGGCTCCGTTGAGGCCAGCTACAGTGGGCGTCACGTTAGGCTGAGGTTGATTACGCATAGCTATGTTATGTTTGGCTATGATATCACACGGTAGCATTGACATTTGTGCTATACGCTGCTATTTGGCTGATTTTGGCCCTCTACTGTGCCCTAGTACACACTGCTTGGCTATGGGGAGGCCAGAAGTAGTACACTCGGCCCGTAAGGCGGAGTTATGTTGCGTTTGCTTATGTTGCCTATGGTTAGGCTAGGATAGGATAACTCTTAGTTTGGCGCCACTCCCTGATTTTTGGTGGATTTCTCCGCTCCACTACGCCCTGATATTGTCTGCTTTGCTCTGGGGATGCAAGGAATTGTATCTGCGGCACGGTTGTCTGTGTTACGTTCCGTGTGTTTGATTTATGCTGACATGGGTTAGGTTAGGGTAGCTTTGAATTTTCTGTCATACGCTGCGGATGTATGGATTTCTGCGCCCTACTCTCCCCTAATATGTAGGTCATGGCTCTGCGGTGGACAGGAATGAATGTCTCAGAATGTTATCCTTTGTCAGGTTACGTTTGGTTGTGTTACGATTGGCTACGTTAGCAATGGATAGCTCCAACTTTTGCTCTATACACTGTTATTCGGTGGATACGAGCGATCCACAGTGCTCCAGTGCGTTCTGCTTGGCACAGGGAAGGTCAGCAAACGTGGTCTCGTCAAGTTATGTTGTGTTCGGCCACCTTATGTTAGGTTACGTTCGCTTGTGTTAGGTCTCAATATCTTTGACTTTTCTGCTGTACACCGCGTTTATATGGATTTCTGCGCTCCACTCTCCTCTAGTATGTTCTGCATGACTCCGGGGAGGCCAGCAATAGTGGTCGCGTGGCGTTAGGTTGACTTAGATTACGTTCGGTTATGTAAGGTTACGATGGGTTAGGTTGGTATAGCTTCGACTTTTGTGCTGTACACAACTGTTCGGTGGATTTCTGCGCTCTAAATTGCTCTACTATACTCTGATCGACTCTGGGGTGGCCAGCAAGTGTGGTCGTTGAACGACAGGTTGAGTTGGGTTACGTTCGCGTAGGCTAGCGTTGGTTAGGATAGGAGAGTGCAGTTCTCACTTTTGTGACATACACTGCTGTTCGGCGTATCCCTGCGCTCTACTGTGCCCTAAAATGCTCTGCTCCAATCTGAGGAGGACAGTAATAGTGGTGTCGGCACGTTTGGCTCAGTTACGCTACGTTTGTTTATGCTACGTTTGGTTAGGCCATGGTAGGATAACTTTGACTTTTGTGAAATAAACTGCAATTCGGTGGATTTCCGCGCTCTACACTTCAGGACAATGCTCTGCTCCACTCTGAGGGGGCCAGCAATATATGTCGCGAAACGATATATTTAGTTAGGTTACGCTTTGTTAGGCTAGGTTGGGTTAGATTCTGTTATGATGGCTTTGACTTTTGTGCTATTAGGTGATATACGGAGGCCCTCTGCGCTCTACAGTGCTCTAGCATATTCTGCTTGCCTCCGGGGATTCCAGTAATAGCGGCATAGGCACGTAAGGTTCATTTACTCTACGTACGGTTCGTCAGGTTAGGTCTGGTAGTGTTGGTGTGTCATTGACACTTGTAATATTCGCTGCTATTTGGTGGCTCCCTGCGCTACACTGTTCTCTAATGTATTCTGCTTGGCTCTGGGGAGCCCAGTAATAGTCGTCTCGGGTTGTTATGTTGAAATATGTTACGTTTGTCTGTATTACGTTTGGATAGGTTAGGACCGAATAGCTTTGACTTTTGTGCTGTGCACTGCAATTCCGTGGATTTGTGCGCTCTACGATGCACTAGTATACTCTGCTCGACTATGGGGAGGCCAAAAATAGTGGCCGAGACACGAAAGATTGGGTATGGATAAGTTTGGTCAGGTCAGGTTACGATAAGTTATGGGATGACGATACGACTAGTGCTAACCTCCACAGCGCCAAGCAGAATACGCTACAGCGCAGTAGATCGCAGAAATCTGTGGATAGCGGTGCATAGCGCAAAACTATTGGCTAATCTATGCTAACATCACCAATCGTAACATATCCAATTTAACCAATCGTAACATATGCAAACACAACATCACTCAGCCCATCTTGTCGCGTCCACTATTGCTGGCCTCCATAGAGCCAAGCAGAAAACATTAGTGGAGAGTAGAACGTACAAGACAATAGAACCGAAGTGTATATCAGAAAAGTCGAAGCTACCCAAATCTAACACAAACCAACAGAACGTAGCCAAGCATAGACTAACTCAGCCTATGGTGCCGGGACAGCGGTTTTTGCCCTCCCCAGTGCCAAGGTGGGCATGCTAGAGCTCAGTAGGTCGCATAGATCCACCGTACAGCAGTATAGAGCACAAAAGTTAAAGCTATCCTAACCAACCTTGGCCAAACCCAACCTAATCGAACGTAAAATGCCTCAACGAAACGTGCCGGGACCACTATTGCTGGCCTCCCCAAAGCCAAACTGAAAAGCGTCCAGCGACGTAGGGCGCAAGAATCCACCTAATAACAGACTATAGCACTAAAGTCAAAGCTACCCTCACCTAACCTAACCAATCGTAACATAACCGAACGCAACGTAGCAGAACCTAATGTGCCGAGACCGATATTGCTGCCCTCCCCAGATGAAATCAGGGCGTATTAGAGGACAGTAGAGCCCAGAAATCCAACGAATAGCAGCGTACATCACAAACGTTGAAGCTACCCTGACCAAACGAAGCCAAACCGATCATAACCGAACGTAACATGACCCAGCATAACGTGCCGAGACGACTATTGATGTCCCTCCCAGAGCCAATCTGAAAATATTAGTTCACTGCAGGGCGCAAAAATCCGCCTAATAGCAGACTACAGCCCTAATGTCAAAGCTATCCTCGCCCAACCAAACTAATTGTTGAAGACAAGAACGTAGCCTAACTAAACCTAACCTCCCGCGACCACTGCTGCTGCCCTCCCCAGAGCCACGCAGGAGATATGAGCGGTGAGTAGAACGCAGAAATCCATAGAATAGCTGTGTATATCAGAAAAGACGAAGCTACCCAGACCTAACCCAAACCGACAGAACATAACCGAACATAGCACAACTCAACCTAACGTGTCGAAACCGCTATTCCTGCCCCCTGCCTCGGACCAACCAGGACATACTAAAGAAGAGTAGAGCGCAGAACTCCACCGAATAGCATTGTACAGCACAAAAGTTCGAGCTACCCTAACCGAACTTAGCCAAACCCATACTGACCGTATGTAATATGACCCAATGTAACGTGCTGAGACCACTATTGCTGCTATTACCAGAGCCAGCCTGAAGATATAAGAGCACTGTAGGACGCAGAAATCCACCTAGTAGCAGACAAGACCACTAAAGTCAAAGCTATCCTCTCTTAACCAATCCAACCGTCACATAACCGAAGGTAACCTAACTCAACCTTACATGCAGCGAACACTAAAGCTGGCACCCCCATAGCCAAACAGAACACATTAATCGAGAGTAGAACGCCGAAATCCATAGAATCGCAGTGTATATCAGAAAATACTAAGCTACCCAAACTTAACCCAAACCGACAGAACATATACAAACATAGCCAAACTCGGACTAACGTGACGCGACCGCTATTTCTGCCCTCCCTAGGGCCAAGCAGGTCATACTAGGGCACAGTAGAGCACAGAAGTTCACCGAATAGCAGTGTACAGCACAAAAGTTAAGGCCATCCAAACAAAACTTTGCCTATCCCAACCTAACCGGTTGCAACACGACTCAACATATCGTGCCGAGACCACTATTGCTGTCCATCCCAGGGCCAAGCTGAAAGTATTAGAGCACTGTAGGACGCAGGGATCCACGTAATATCATACTATAGCACTAGAGTCAAGGCTATCCTCTCCTAACGTAACCAATCGAAACACAAGCAAACGTTACCTAACTCCACCTAGCACGCCGCTACATCTATTACTGGCCTTCCAGGTGCGAAGCAGTTCGCATTAGTGGAGAGTAGAACGCGGAAATTCATGGAAACGCAGTGTATATCAGAAAAGTCGAAGCTACCTATGCCTAACCCCAACACACAGATGATTACCAAACGAAGCCTAACTCAACCAAACGTGCCGAAACCGCCAATGCTGCCCTCCCCTTGGCCAAGCAGGACATACCAGAGCACACTTGGTCGTAGAAATCTACCGAATAGCTGTGTACAGCACGAAAGTTGAAGCTATCCCAACCAAACTTATCCTAATCCAAACTAACGGTACGTAATGTGACTCAACATGAAGCGACTAGAGCACCATTGCTGGCCTTCCCGGAGCCAAGCTGTAAATGTTAGAGGACTGTAGAGCGCATAAATGCACATGGCAGCAGACTATAGCACCAAAGCCATAGCTATCCTCTCCCATCCTGACAAATGTAACATAAACAAACGCAACATAACTCTACTTAAACTGCCGCAACCACCATAGCTGGCCTCCCGAGAGCTAAGAAGAGCTCATTAGTGGAGAGCAGAAGCCAGAAGTCCATAGAATCGGAGTGTATATCAGAAAAGTCGGAGCCTCCCCAGTCCATCCCAAACCAGCAGAACATATTCGAGCATAGACTAACTCACCCAAAGGTGCTGGGACAGATATTACGGCCCTTCACAGAACCAAGCAGGGCATGTTAGAGCTCGGCAAATAGCAGAAGCCGACCGAATAGCCGTATTCAGCACAAAAGTTGAAGATATCCTAACCAATATTTACCTAACACAACCTAACCGAACGTAACATGACTAAACGCAAGTTGCCGAGACCACTGTTGCTGTCCATCCCAGAGCCAAGCTGAAAATACTAGAGGAATGTAGGGCGCAGGAATCCACCTAATAACAGACTGTAGCTCTAGAGTAGAATACATCCACTCCTAACCTGACCATTCGTAACGTAACCAAACGTAACATAGCACAACCTAACGTGCCGCGAACACTATTTCTGGCCTGCCCTGATCCAGGCGGTACACATTATTGGAGAGTAGAACGCAGAAATCCATAGAATCGCGGTTTACATCTGAAATGACAAACCTATCTAAGCCTAACCCAAGCCAACAGAAAATATCCGAACGCGGCCTAACCCAACCTAACGTGCCGAAACCTCTAGTGCTGCCACCTTAGAGCCAAGCAGGTCGTACCAGAGGTGAGTAGAGCCCAGAGGTACGCCGAATAGCATCGTAAGGCGAAAAAGTTAAAGCTATCCTGTCCAAACTTAGCCTAACCCAACCTAATCGAACGTAACATTTCTCAACATGACGTGCCGAGGCAACCATTGCTGGCCTTCCCAAGGACAGGCTGAAAATATTAGAGCACAGTAGGGCGCAGGAATCCACCAAATGGCAGACTATAGCACTAAAGTCAAAGCTGTCCTCTGCTAACTTAGCCAATCGTGTCATAACCGAACGCAGCTAAACTCCAACTAAGGAGCCGAGACCGCTACTAATGGCCTCGCCAGATCCAAGCAGAATATGCTAGAGCACAGTATAGCGCAGAAATCCGCGGATGGTCGTGTACAGTACAAAAAACTGGACAATCCGATCCTAACCTCACCAGATGTAGCAAAACCAAACGTAGCATAACACTAACTAACAAGCCGAGACCACCATTGGTGGCCTCCACAGTTCCAAGTAGAATATTCTACAGCACAGCAGAGCGCAGAAATCCTCCGCACTGCAGCGTATAGCACAAGAGTCAGCCATACGCAGACCTAACCTGATCCAACCTAACCAACCCAAACGTAGGATAACCAAGCATGACGTAACGAGACCAATATATCTGGCCTCCCCAGCGCCAAGCAGAGCACATTAGTGCACATTAGAGCGCAGAATTCCACCGAATAGCAGTGAATAACACAAAGGTCGGAGGAGGCTATTCAAACCTAACCAAATGTAACACATTCAAACGTAACCTAAATCAACCTATCATTACGAGACAACTATTGCTGACCTCCACAGAGACAAGTGAAGTGCACTAGAGCACAGTAGATCGTAGCAATAATCCGCATTGCAGTGAGGGGCATAAAAGTGGAAGATACCCTAACACGGCCTGACCTAACCTAACCTACACAAACGTAGCGTAGCTCAACAGAGCGGGCCGCGACCACTTCTGCGGACCCTACAGAGCCAAGCAGAATACAGTGGAGCACAGTATGTCACAGGACCCCGCCTGATAATAGTATTCAACACGAAAGTCTAGGCCATCGTGACCAAACAAAAGATAACAGAACCTAATCAAACGCAGTCTAATTCCACATAACGTGCCACGAATAATGCTGGCCTCCCCAGGGCCAAGCAGACTATAGCAGAGCACAGTCGAGTGCAGAAATCCTTCGAATAGCAGTGAACAGCACGAAAGCCGTATGTGACCCTGCATAAGCAGACCTAACCTTACCTAACCGAACGTAGATGGTCTCAAGAAAACATGCTGCGACCGTCCCTCCTGGCCTCCCTATAGACAAGCAGAATGTGGTAGAGCACAGTAGAGCACAGAAATACAACGAATAGCAGTGCATAGCACGAAAGGCAAAGCCATACTAACCAAACTTAACCAAACCTAACCTAGCAGAAGGTAAACTAACTCAACCTAATGTGCCGAGACTACTATTGCTGGCCTACACAGACCCTACCAGAAAGTATTGACACGTAGTAGAGCCCAGGAGTTCGCGGATAGGAGTGTATAGCACAAAGGTCTAGACTATCATATACTAACCTCCCAAACGTAACATAACCGAACGTACCATACTTCATCCTAACGTGACGAGACCACCATTGCTGGCCTCCCCGGAGCCAAGTAGAAGATACTAGGGCACAGCATAGCGCAGAGATCAACCGTATTGTAGTGTAGAGCACAACAGCCAGAGATATCCCATCCTAACCTGACCTAACCTAACCTAACCAAACGTAGTCTAACTCAGCATAACCTGCCGCGGCCGCTATTGATGGCGTTCCTAGAGCCACGAGGAGCACAATAGAGCTCATTAGATCGCAGGCATCCAACGAATAGCAGTGTACAGCACAAAAGTCAAGGTAGAAAATTCTATCCTAGCCAAATATAACACAACCAAACGGAGCCCAACCCAACCTAACCCAAAGGGACCGCTATTGCTGGCCTCCATAGAAACAAGCAGAATTTACCAGAGCACAGTATAGCGCAGAAATCCACCGCCTTGCAGTGAATAGCACAAAAACCGGAAATACCCTTGCATAAATAGTCCTAACCTAGCATAATTGAACGTTGTATATCTCAACATAACTTGCAGCGACCACTTTTCCTGGCCTCCCCATGGACAAGCAGAATGTGTTAGAAAACAGTAGATGACGGAAATGCACCGAGTAGCAGTGTACAGCACCAACGTCAGAGCCAAGCTTAACCAAGCCTAGCCTAACGGAACGTAAACTAACCCAAACTAACGTGCCGCGACCGCTATTGCTCGCCTCCGCAGAGTCGAGCAGAGTATAATAGAGCAATGTAGAGCGCAGAAATCCACCGAATAGAAGTGTATGTAACAAAATTCGAGGATATCCAAACATAACCTGGCCTAACCTATCCCAACCAAACGTAGCATAACCGAACATAACGTGCCGCGACCACTGATGCGGGTATCCGCAGACCCAAGCAGAATACGTTAGAGCACAGTAGATCGTGGAAATCCTCCGCAATGCAGTGCATTGCATGAAAGCCGTGCATATCCAGACATTACCTGACCATACAATAAACACCCAAACGTAGTGTATCTAAACATAACGCGACGAGACCAGTATTACTGGCATCCCCAGAGCCGAGCGGAATATACAAGAGAACAGCGGGGCGCAGAATGGCGCCGCATTGCAGTGTACAGCAAAAAAGTGAAAGATATATAAACCACACATTAACTAACCTAAACTAACCACGGTTAGCGGGTTCAAGATGAAGGGCCGAGACAAACAGTGCTGGCCTCCTCAGAGACAAGCGCAATATACAAGAAAACAGTAGGGCGCAGAAGTGCGCCGCATTGCAGTGTACAGCAAAATAGCGGAAGATATCCAGACCATACCTGAATTAACCTACACTAAACAAGGGTAGACATCTCAAAATAGTGTGCCGCGACCAGTATTTCTGGCCACGCCAGGCCAAAGCAAAATATAGTAGAGCACAGTAGAGCGCAGAAATCCACCGAAAAACAGTGAATGATCCGAATGTCGTAGCTGCCATGACTGAAACTTGCGTAGGCTAACCTAGCCAAACGTGAGCTGTCTCAACCCAAAGCGACGAGACCAGTATTGTTGGCCTCCCCAGAGCCAAGCAGAAAATACTAGAGCACAGTAGAGCGCGGAAACACATTGCATAGCAGTTTATAGCCCAAATGACAAAGCTATCTGTTCCTAACCTAACCAGACGTAACGTAAACGATCCTAACGTAGCTCAACCTAACGTGCCGAGACCACTGCTGCTGGCCCCCCACAGGCAAGAAGAACGTATTAGAGCACAGTAGAACTCAGAAATCCGCCGAAAAGCAGTGTAAAGCGCAAAAGTCGAAGCTATACTATCCTAGCCAAACCAAACCTAACTTAACCAAACTAAGATATCAGAAGCTAACGTGAAGAGACCCGTATTGCAGCCACCCCAAGCGTCAGGCAGAAAATATTAGAGGAGTTTATAACCCAGAAATCCATGTTTACGCAGTGTATTGCATAAAAGTCGAGATTACCCTATAGTAACATAAACAAGCTTAAATAAAGCGAACGTAGACGTACTCAACCTAACGCGTCGAGGACAATATTGCCTACCCCCCAGAGCAAAGCGGAGCATATTGTAGCAACGTTGAGCACAGAAAGCAACAGGATAGATGTATACAGCACGAAAGTCAGAGCTACAACCTCCTAAACCAACCAAACTTATGTTATCCAAACGGACCCAAATTCAACCTAACGTGACCAGACCACTGTTGCTGGCCTCCCCAGCGCCAAGCAGAATATACTCCAGATCAGTAGAGCGCAGGAATCCGCCACACTGCAGCGTACAGCACGAAAATCTAATTTACCAAAGCCTCACCCGAACCAACCTATACTAATCAAGCGTAGCCTAACTAAACATAACGTTCCGCCACCTCTACTGCTGGCCTCCGCAGATCCAAACAGAATATACTGCAGAGCAGTAGGACGCAGGAAGCTACCGAATAGCAGTGTAAAGCCCTAAAGTCATAGCTACCCAATCCTAACGCAACCTAACGTGACATAACTCACCCATTCGTGACCAGACCTCTCTTGCTGCCTTCCCCGTATGCAATCAGAACATATTAGAGGAAAGAAGAGCACAGAGACCAATAGGACCGCGGTGAATAGCACAAAAGTCTAAGATACCCTTCCCTAAGCTAGCCAAAGTAACATATCCGTACTTAGCATAGCGCAACACAACGTACCGCGACCACAATTGCGGGCCTCGCCAGCGCCAAGCAGAATATGGTAGAGCACAGTGGAGCGCAGGATTGATCCGAATAACACTGTATAGCACGAAAGGCAAAGCTATCCTCTCCGAACTAAAGGTAACTTGGCCTAACCAAACTCAATATAACACAACCAAACGTGCCGAGAAGACAATTGCGGCCTACCAAGGGCCAAGACGAAAATATTAGAGCACAGTGGAGCAGAGAAATCCACCCAATAGAAGCGAAGACATTGCGGGCCTCGCAAGCGCCAAGCAGAATATGGTAGAGCACAGTGGAGCGCAGGATTGATCCGAATAACACTGTATAGCACGAAAGGCAAAGCTATCCTCTCCGAACTAAAGGTAACTTGGCCTAACCAAACTCAATATAACACAACCAAACGTGCCGAGAAGACAATTGCGGCCTACCAAGGGCCAAGACGAAAATATTAGAGCACAGTGGAGCAGAGAAATCCACCCAATAGAAGCGAAGAGCACCAAAGTCAAAGCTATCACATCCTAACCAAACAAAACCAATCCAAGCCAAACCAAGCGCAACCTAACTGCACTTAACGTGACTTGACCACTATTGCTGGCATCCCCAGAGCCAAGCAGAACATATTGGAGCACAGTAGGACGGAGCAATCCACCGAATGGCAGTGTATGACGCTAAAGTCTAAGCTACCCTAACGTAATATGTCAAATCGTCACATAACCGAACGCAACATTGCTCAACCCGACGCGCAGAGGCCACTGTTGCTGGCCTCCCAGGGCCAAGCAGAAAATAGTAGAGCGCAGCAGAGCGCAGGAATCGACCAAGTAGTGGTTTATAACATGAAAGGCAGGGATAACCTGACCGAAATTAACCAAACGTAACCAAACGGAATATAACATAAATGAAATTAACGATCCGAGAGCACGATTGCTGGCCCCCACAGCGCCAAGCAGTACATATTAGAGCAATGTGGAGCGCAGAAATACGCCGAGAATCGGTGCATAGGAACGAAGTCATAGCTAGCCTGTCCTAACCCAAACAAACTTTACGTAAGCAAACGTAGCATAACACAACTTAACGATGCGAGACCGCTATTGCTGCCCCCAAGAGCCAAGCATAGCATATTAGTGCAATGTGGGACTCAGAAATCCACTGAATAGCAGTCTCTAGCACAAAAGTCAAAGATATCCAAACCGTACCTGAGCCAATCTAAGCAAATCAAACGTAGCCAGGTAAATATAAAGGGCCGAGACCGCTATTGCTGGCATCCCCAAAGCCGTGCAGAATATACTAGAGCACGGTAGAGCGTAGAAATCCACCGAACAGAATTGTATAACACAAAAGTCGAAGCCAACCTAACCAATCGTAGCCGAAGCTAACGAAGCGTAACCGAACCTAACCTAACCACACGTAACACAGCTCAACCTATAGTGCCACGACGGCTGTTACTGGTCGTCCCAGAGTCGAGCAGTGTATAGTAGAGCAGAGAAGAGGGCAGTAGTCTACCAAATAGCAGTGTATAACACAAACGTCAAAGTTACCCTATCCTAACCTCACCAAACTTACACTAACCAAGCGTAAAGTAACTTAACCAAACTTGCCGGGAGCACTATTGCCTGCCTCCACATCACCGAGCAGAGCATATAAGAGGAGAGGAGAGAGCAGAGGTCCATATAATGGCAGTGTATGGCACGAAAGTCGAAGATATCCTAAGCTAACTCAGACAAACGTAATCTTACAAAACGTAACCTAGCACGGCCTAACGCGCCGCTGCTGCTATTTCTGGCATTCCGAGATCAAAGCGTTGAATATTAGACCGCAGAGGGGTGCATAAATGAACCGAATAGCAGTGTATAGCACAAAAGTCGAAGCTATTCTATCCTAACCTAACCAAACGTAACATAAGCGCTGGTAACGGAACAATACCTGTCGTGGTACTACCGCTATTGCTGGCCGCACGTGAGCTAAGCACAGTACAGCAGAGCAATGTGGACCGCTGGAATCCACAGTATAGCAGTGTATAGCACAGAAGTCAAAGCTATCATGATCAAACCAGACAATACGTAACACAACCAAGCGTAACACAGCTAAACCTAACGAGCCGAGAGCACTACACCTGGCGTCCACGGAGACAAGCTGACTGCGATAGCGCACAGGACGAAGCTATCATAGCCTAACACAACGTAGCCTAACCAAACCAAACGTAATCTTACACAAGCTAACGTGCGGCGGCCTCTATTGCTGGCCTCCGGAGAGTCTAGCAGGGTACAGCAGAGACACGTAGGGTACAGAAATAAAGCGAATAGCTGTGTATAGCACAAAAGTCAATGCTATATGCTCCTAACATAGCCAAACGAAACATAGCCATGCGCGACGTAACTCAGATAACGCGCCGAGACCAATACTGCTGGCATCGACATAACCAAGCGGAATATACTACGGCACAGCAGAGCGCAGAAATGCACCGCATTGCTGTGTACAGCACAAAAGTCACACATATCGCGTCATAGCTCGGCCTAACCTAACCTATCCAAACCTAGCGTAGCCCAATATAACGTGACCAGACCAATATTGTTGGCCTCCGCAGAGCCTAGCATAGCACGTCAGGGCACATGAGAGCACAGAAGTCCTCCGAATACCAGTGTATATCACAAAGAACAAAGTAGATTATCCTAATGTATCCAACCTTAATGTAACCTAACGAAACATAGCTCAAACTAACGTACCCCGGATACTATTACCGGCCTCCACAGTGTCGAACGGAACATACTAGAGGACAGTAGGGGCAGAAGTCCATAGGGACGCAGTGTATATCACAAAAGTTATATCTATCCAGACCAAACCCAAGCTAACGTACCGTAACCAATCGTAGCCTACCCCAACACAGCGTGCCGCGAGCACTATTTCTGGCCTGCCCTGGGCCAAGCAGAATGTAGTAGAGCGCTATCGAGCGCAGCAGCCTACCGAACAACAGTGTATAGCTCGAAAGTCAAAGCTACCGATACCGACCTCAACCCAACCTAAACTAACCAAACGTAGCCTAACTCAACCTAACGTACCAATGCCAACATTGCTGGCATTCCGAAGGCTCAGCATAATATTGTAGAGCACAGTACAGCGCAGGAATACTCCGAATAGCAGTATATAGCACTAAAGTCTAAGTCACCCGGCCGAGCATAACATATCTATGCCTAACCAAACGTAAACTGAGCCATACTTACGTGCCGAAAATGCTATTGCTGGCCTCCACAGGCCAAAACAGAAAGCATTATGACACAGTAGAGCGCAGATATCCGCGGATAGGTGTGTACTGCACAAAGGTATAAGCTATCCTGTCCTACCCTCCCAAACGTAACATAACCGTACGTAGCTTAGCTCACCCAATGTACCGTGACCACTATTGCTGGCCTCCACAGATCCAAGTAGGATATACTAGGGTATAGCAGAGGGCAGAAATCCACCTCATTGCACTATATAACACAAGAGTCAGTCACACGCTGACCTAACCTGACCATACCTAACCTATCCACACGTAGTGTAACTAAGCCTGACGTGACGAGACCAGCATTTCTGATGTCCGCAGAGCCAAGCAGAGAATATTAATACACATTAGAGCGCAGAAACTGACCATATAGCAGTGAATATCACAAAAGTCAAAGTAGCATATCCTTACCTAGCCAAACGTAACGTATTTTAACGAAGACTAACTCAACCTAACATGAGGAGGCCAATATTGCTGGCCTCCGCAGAGACAAGGAGAATGTGCTAGGGCACAGTAGAGCGCTGAAATCCACCGCATTGCAGTGAATAGCACAAGAGTCAAATGTATCTTGACATAACCTGTCCTTACCTTACCCATCCAAACGCTGTGTATCTAAGCGCAACGTGACGAGAACAATATTGCTGGCATGGCCAGAGCCACGCAGCGTACATTAGAGCACATGCTCTGGCCTCCCCAGAGCAGAGCAGAGTGCAGTAGACCACAGAAGGTCAATGGAATACACCGAAAAGCAGTTTAATGCACAAAGTCGTAGTAGCCAATCCCAACATAGCAAAACGTGACACAAGCAAACGCAGCCTAGCTCAAACCAACATGACGAGACAAATATTGCTGGACCCCGCAGACCCAAGCAAAATGTAGTAGAGCACAGTAGATCACAGAAACCCACCGAATAACAGTGTATAGCACGCAAGTCTGTGCTACCCTAACTAAACGTAGCATAACGAAAAATAACCAATTGTAACATAGCCCAACTTAAGGTGCCACGGCCACCATTGCACGCTCCTTGCTTCGTGCAGAGTATAGTAGTGCAATGTAGAGCGCAGAAGCACACCGACTAACAGTGTAGGTCATTAAAGTCTAAGCAACTCTATCCTAACCTAACCAAACGTAACATAAGCAAACGTACATAAACTCAACCTTACGTGCCGTGACCACAACTGCAGGCATCCCCAGAGGCAATCAGAATGCACTAGAGCACATTAGTGCGCAGAAATACTCCGACCAGCGGTGCATAGCATGAAAGAGAAAGCTAACCTGACCGAACTTAGCCTAACCTAACCTAACCAAACTTAACCTAACACAACATATCTTTCCGCGACTACTATTGCTCGCCTCCACGGACTCGTGCAGGAAACGTTAGAACACAGCAGAGCGCAAAAATCCGTGGAGAAGTGTGTATAGCTCAAAAGTATAAGCTAACTCATCCTAACGTCACAAACGTAACACAACCGAACGTAGCATAGCTCAACCTAACGTGTCGAGACCACCATTGCTGGCAACCCCAGGGTGCAACGGAAGATACTGGAGCACAGCAGAGCGCAGAAGTCCACCGAATAGCAGTGTATAGCACTAAGGTCAAAGTACCCTATCCTTACATAGCCAAACGCAACGTAACCAAACGAAACCTAACTCAACCTAGCATGACGAGACAGGTATTGCTGGCCTCCACAAAGACAAGCAGAATGCACTAGGGCACAGTAGTGCACAGGAACCCGCCGCACTGCAGTGAAGACCACAAGAGTCGAAGTTATCGTAACCTAACCTGACCTATCCTAACCTAACCGAACGTAGCGTAACTCAAATGTGCGTGCCGCGTCCACAGCAGCCGGACTACACAGAGCCAAACAGAAAACAGTAGAGCACAGTAGAACACAGGAATCCGCCGGAAAATAGCGTATAGCACGAAAGTCGAAGCCATCCTAGCGGAACGTAACGTAACATAACCTAATAAAGCGTAGCCTAACGCAACATAACGAGCCGTGGCTATTGATGTCTTCCCCAGGTCCAAGCATAATATCGCAGAGCACAGTCGAGCTTCGAAATCCTCCGAATAGTAGTGTATACTACGAAAGACGAAGACAACACGACCGAGCTTGACATAAACTAATCTAGCCAAATGTAACAAAACTCAACGCAACCTGCCGCGACCACTGCTCCTGGCCTCCGCATAGCAAAGCAGAATATAGTAGAGCAGTGTAGAGAATAGATATACAACGAATAACAGTGCATAGCAAGGAAGTCAGTGCTACCCTAACCAAACTTAACATAACCAATCCTAACCAAACTTGACCTTACTCAACCTAACCTGCCGCCGCCGAAATTGTGCGGCTGCGCAAAGGCGAGCAAAGAGCAGCAGTGCAATGTAGAGCGCAGAAATCCACCGAATAGCAGTATGTAGCACAAAAATCGAGGATATCCTAACCAAACCTGACATAACCAGACTTAAACAAACGTAGCATAACACAACGTAACGTGCATCGACCGCTATTGATGGCCTAGGTAGGGTCAAGCGGAGCATATTATAGCACATTAGAGCGCAGGCATCCAGCGAATTGCAGTGTATAACACAAAAGTCAAAGTAGCATATTGGAACCGAATCAAGCGTAGCATACACAGACGTAACCTAACTCAGCCTAACATGACGAGACCACGGTTGCTGGCCCTCCACAAAGGCATGCAGAATGGGCTAGAGCGCAGTAGTGCGCAGAAACCCGCGGCATGGCAGTGAATAGCACAAGAGTAGAGAATATCCTAGCCTGGCCAGAACAAACCTGACCTAACCAAACGTAACATAACTGAAACTATCGTGCCGAGATCACGATTGCTGGCATCCACAGGGCCAAGCAGGAAATATTAGAAAAAGGTAGAGCGCAGAAATGCACGGATAGCACTGCAGACCACGAAAGACTAAGCTATCGTGTCCTCACTTCACCAAACGTAACATAACCGAACGCAGCATAGCTCAAAATAGCGTGCTGTGACCACTATTGCTGGCATCCCCGGAGTCGAGCAGAGTGTAGTACAGTAACGTAAGACGCGGAAATCCTCCGTAAAGCAGTGTAAAGCACATGTGTCAGGGATATTCTTACCCAACCTGGCATAACCAAACCTGACCAAACGTAGCATATCACCTCTTAACATGCCGCGATCGCTATTGGTGGCCCCCGTAGAGCCAAGCAGAGCATATTAAAGCACAATAGAGCGCGGAAGTACACCGAATAGCAAAGAATAGCATAAAAGCCGAAGTAGCCTATTCTAACCTAGCCAAACGTATCACACACAATCACAGTATAGCGGTGTATAGCACAAAAGACAAAGTAGCATATTGGAACCTAATCAAGCGTAGCATACACAGACGTAACCTAACTCAACCGAACATGACGAGACCACTATTGCTGGACTCCACAGAGCAAAGCAGAATTTACCAGGGCACATTAGAACACAGTAATCCACCGCATTGCAGTGAAGAGTACAATAGCCATAGATATTCTATCCTAACCTGTCCTCACCAAACCTAACCAGACGCAGCATAGCCCAAAGTGACGAACCGCGACCACTGCTCCTGGCCACCCCAGAGCAAAGCTGGTAGTTGTAGAATACAGTAGATCACAAAAATCCGCAGAAAAGCAGTGTAAAGCACGAAAGTCAAATTAGCATATCCTAACATAGCCAAACGCGACAAAACCAAACGCAGCCCAACTCAACCTAACATGGCGGGACCACTATTGCTGGCCTCCACGGAGACGAGGAGCATGTGCTACAGCACAGTAGAGCGCAGAAACCCACCGCATTGTAGTGAACAGCACAAAAGTCGAAGATGTCCTACCCTAACATGACCTAACCCAACACGACCAAACGTAATATAACTCATCCTAACGTGCCGATACCACTATCGCTGGCCACCGCAGATCCAAGCAGAATGTATTAGAACACAGTAGATCACAGAAATACACGGAATAACAAAGTACCTCACGAAAGTCAGAGCTATCCTGCCCAAACGTAACCCAAGCTAACCAAAGTAGACGTAACCAAATTCAACCTAACGTGCTGCGACCGCCATTGCTCGCCTCCCCAGAGTCGGGCAGAGTGTAGTCGAGCAACGTAGAGCGCAGAATTCGAACGAGCAGCAGCGTATGTTACAAAGTCGAGGATACGATAGACCAACGTAGCATAATGTAACCTAACCAAAGGTGACATAATTGCACATAACATGCCGCGACCACTGCTGCTGGCATCCCCAGAGCCAAACTGAGTATAGCAGAGCACAGCCGATCACTGAAATCCACTAAATAACCGTGTATGGCACGAAATTCGTAGCTACAATATCCAAACTATTCTCAACTTTACCAAACCAAACATAACCTTTCCCAAAATAACTCGACAGAACCACTATTGCTCGCTTTCACAGAGTAGTGCAGAGCATAGTGGTGCAATGTAGAGCTGAGAGGACCACCGAATGGCGGTCGAAGGCACAATAAGCAAAACTAATCTCTCCTAACGTAACCAAAGTTGACATACGCAAACGTAGCCTAACTAAACCTAGCGCGCCGAGGCCGTTATTGCTGGCAACCACAGAGCGAAGGAGAATATATAGAACGCCGTAGTGCGCAGAAGTCGGCAGATAGCAGCTTACAGCACAGATGACTAGAATATCGTATCCAAACCTCACCAAACGTGACATAAACAATCATGGCATAGCCCAACCTAACGTGCCGTGACCACTTTTGCTGTCTTCCCCAGAGGCCAGCAGAATATACTAGAGCACAGCACAGTGCGGAAATCCACTGCATTGCGCTGTGTAGCAGTAAAGTCGGACATATCCTGACCGAACTTGACCAAACCTAACCTACCCTAAGGTAGTGTAACTACACATAGCGTCACGAGACCATTATTGAAGGACCGCCAGAACCATGCAGTGCATATTGGAGCACATTAGATCGCAGAAATCCACCGAATAGCAGTAAATAGCACAAAATTCAAAGTAGCCTGTCCTAACCTAGTCAACCGTAACATTCACAAACGCTATGTATCACAACCCCACTTGACGAGACCACTACCGATGGCCTCCACAGAGACAAGCAGAATGTACCAGAGCACAGTAGAGCGCAGAAACCCGCAGCATTGCAGTGAAGAGCACAGAAGCCGTAGATATCCTAGCAAAACCTGTCCTATCTTGACATAACCAAAAGTAGCATAACTAAACATAACGTGCTGCGACCACTGTTTCTGGCCTCCCCGTAGCCAAGCAGAATGTAGTAGAGCATGGTAGAGCCCAGAAAGCCTCTAAATAGCAGTGTATTGGGCAAAAGCCGGGGATATCCTAACGTAACCTGACAAAGCCTAACCTAATTGAATGTAGAATATCTAAACCTAACGGGCTGCGACCTCTATTGCTGGCTGCAACAGAGTCAGGCAGAAAATATTAGATCAAGGAGAACGCAGAAGTCCACAGGATAGCAGTGTATAACATGAAAGTCAAAGTAACCTCTCCTGGCCTAGCCAAATATTGCACACCCGAACGGAGGCTAGCCCAACCTGACACGACGGTGCCGCAAATTCTCGCTACCCCAGAGCCATTCAGAATACACTAGAGCACAGCAGATCACAGAAACCCACCTCATTGTAGTGTATATCGCAAAAGACAAATATACCCTGACATAACATTACCTTACCTTACATACCAAACACCTTACATACCTTACAAACATAACGTTTTGCTCGCATCCCCTGATCGAGGCAGGGCACACTAGAGCGCATTGGAGCGCAGGAATCCACCGAATATCAGTGAGCAGTATAGAAGTCAAGGTACCCTATACTAACATTGCCAAACGTAACATAACAAAACGTAACCCGACTCAACCAAAAAGGGCGAGGCTACCATTGCTGTCCTCCACAGAGACAGGCCGAATTTACTAGGGACAAGTTGTGCGCAGAGATACACCGCATTGTAGTGAATAGCACAAAAGTCGAAGGTATACTAACCATTCCTGACAGACCTAACCTAACCAAACGAAGCATATCTCAACATAACATTCCGCGGCCAAAGCTCCTGGGCACCCCATAGCCTAGCAGATTCTAGTAGAGCACAGTAGATCACAGAAGTCCACCGAATAACAGGGTATTGCACGATAGTCAAAGCTTTTCAAACCAAACATGGTCTAACCAAGCTAGCCATACGTAACATTACAGAATGTAACGTGCCACCAGCAGCTGGCAACCCCGAAGTCAAGCACAATACTGTAGAGCACTGTAGATCACAGAAATCCACTGAAAAGCAATGTACAGCACGGAAGTTAAAGTAACCCTGACCAAACTTAGCGTATCCTGTCCTGACCAGACATACCTAGTTCTACCTAACCTGCCACGGCCTCCATTTCTCGCCTGCCCAGAGTCTGGCGGAATATAGTAGATCAATGTAGAGCGCGGACATCATCCGAATACCAGTGAATAGCATAAAAGTCAAAGAAACCTTAACCAAGCCTTCCTAACCTAACCAAACGGAACGTAACCTAGCTCAACCTGGCGTGCCTGGAGAACTATTACTGGGCGCCTCAGAGCCAAGCGGAACATATCAGAGAAGAGTACAGCGCAGACATCCACCGAATAGCAGAGTATAGCACAAATGACAATGCAGCCTATCCTAATATAGCCAAACGTAGCACACCCAAACGGAGCTTAACCAAACCTGGCACGACGGGGCCCCTATTTCTGGCCACCCCCGAGCCAAGCAAAGCACATTAGAGCGCAGTAGGCCGCAGAACTCCACCGAAATGCTTTGAATGGCACAATACTCTTAGCTATTCCAAACTAACGCAACGAGACTTATCGTATGCAAACGTAGCCTAAGCAAACTTAACGCGACGAGAACACTATTGCTGGCCTCCCCAGATCCAAGCAGAAAACATTGAAAACCAGTAGAGGGCAGACTTAATTTCATAGCAGTGTATAGCACAGTGACGAGGCTACCCTGTCCTAACCTCAACAAACGTAACATAGCAGAACGTAGCATAGATCAAACAAACGTGCCGAGGCCACTATACCTAGAAACCCCAAACTCAAGCCGAACATACTGGAGCATAATGGAGCGCAGAAATCCATTGCATTGCTGTGTATAGAACAAAGGTCAAAAATGTCTATTCCAACCTAGCCAATCGTAACCCAAACGTAGCCTAACCCAACCTAACTTGGCGAGACCACGACTGCAGCCCTCCATAGGGACAAGAAGAATGCACTAGAGCACAGTAGAGCGCAGAAATTCATCGCACTGATGTGAATAGCACAAAGGACGTAGATACCCTGACCTAACCTGGCCTAACCTGACATAACCAAACGTAGCATAGCTGAACATAGCGTGCCGAGACCACCGCCGCTGATGTCCCCGGAGTCAAGCAGAATACAGTAGTGCACTGTACATCACAGAAATCCAACGAATAACAGTGTATTGCACGAAAGTCAAAGCTATTCTAACGAAGCTTAGCCCAACTTAACTTAACCAAACGAAATCTAACTCAACATAACGTTCCACGACCATTACTTCTCGCCTCGCAGAGTCAGGCAGAGTATAGTAGAGCAATGTATAGCGCAGGTATGCACCGAAAAGCAGCGTATGGAGCAAAACGCAAAGAAATCCTTACCATGCCTTCCTAACCCACCCTAACAAACCGAAGCAGAGAACAAACCAACGTGGCGAGACCAATATCATTGGCCACCACACAGACAAGTGGGGCATATTGTGGCACATAAGAGCGTAGAAACCTACCGTATAACGGTGTATAGCACAAGAGGCAAAGGTATCCACTCCTAATCTAGCCAAACGTATCATAAGCGAACGTTACCTAACTAAATCTAACATAACGGGACCACTGTCGCCGGCCCCCACAAAGACATGCAGAATGTACTAGAGCACAGGACTGCGCAGAAACCTACCTCACTGCAGTTAATAGCACAAAAGTCGAAGATATTCTAACCTAACCTGACTCAAAGTGACCTAACCGTACGTAACGAGACACAACCTAAAGTTCCGAGATCACTATTGCTGCACCCCCCCCCCCCTCAGCGCCAGGCAGAAAATATTAGAACGCAGTAGAGCGCAGAAATCCGCGGACCGCAGTCCGCACAAAGTCCTAAACTATTCTATTCAAACCATGCCAAACATAACAAGACCGAACGCAGCATAGCTAAACCTAACGTGCCGATACCACTATTGCTGTCCACCCCAGAGCCAAGCTGAACATAGAAGAGCATACCAGAGCGCAGAAGTCCACCGGATAGCAGTGAATAGCACGAAAGTCAAAGCTATCCTGTCCAAATATGTCCAATCCTAACTTAAACAAACGCAACATAACTCAACCTAGCGTACCGCGACCACTATTGCTGCCCTCCGCCACCCACCCAGAGCCAATCCGAGCTTACTAGAGGAAGGTAGAGCGCAGAGGTCCATAAATTCGCAGTGTATAGCGCGAAAGTAAGACATAACCCGACCTAACCTTACCTCTCCGAGCCTATCCAAACGTAGCGTAACTAAGCATGACGTGACGAGACCAACATCTCTGGCGTTTCGCAGGGCCAAGTAGGGCATATTCGAGTACACTAGAGAGCAGAAATCCACCGAATAGCAGTGAATAGCACAGAAGTCAAAGCTATCCGTAGCAAACTCAGCCAAACCTAACCTTACCAATCAAAACCTAACTCAAAATAACGTGCAATGACCACTGTTGCTCGCATCCCAAGAAGCGGGCACTGTAATGAAGAGCAATGTAGGGCGCAGAAATCCACCGAACAGCAGTGCATAGCACAAATGTCAAAGTTAACCTACCCAAATATGTCCAATCTAGACATAAACGAACGTAACATAGTTCAACCTAACGTACCCCGACCGTTATTGCTGGCCATCACGTAGTCGGCCAGAACGTCCTAGAGGACAGCAGAGAGCAGAAATCCATAGATTCGCAGCATATAGCACGAAAGTCATACCTATACTGACCTATCCCAAGCTAACCTAAACTGACCAAACGCAACGTAACTCAACCGAACGTGCGGAGGCCAATATTGCTGGCAACCACAGGGCTAGGAAGAATATGGTAGAGCACTGTACGGCGCAGAAATACACCGAATAGCAGTGAATAGCACGAAAGTCAATGTAGCCTATCCTATCCTATGCAAACGTAACATATCCAAACGTATCCAACCGCGACCTAACATGACGAGACCACTATTGCTGGCATCCACAGAGAGAGGCAGCATATACTAGAGCAGAGTAGAGCGCAGAAATCCCTTGCAATGCTGTGAATAGCGCAAAATCCCTGACATAATTGAACGTAACCCAACTTAGCGTAACTAAAAGGTGCGTGCCGCGAGCACCGCTGCCGGACTCCACATATCCATCAGAATACAGTAGAACACTGCAGGATACAGGAAACCTCCGTATAATAGTGTACAGCGGGAAAGTCGAAGCCACCCTAACAAAACATAGCCTAACGTAACATAGTCAAACGTGGCCTAACCCAACATAACGTGCCGCGTTTATTGCTAGCCTCCCCAGGGCCAAGCCGAATATGGCGGAGCACAGTCGCGTGCAGGAATCCTTCGAAATACAGTTCATAACACGGAAGCCCAGGCTACCGTCACAGAAAATAACGCAACATAAGCTGACCACCGTAACCTAACTGAACCTAACGTGCCGAGACCAATATTGCTGGCACTCCGAAGGCTAAGCGTAATTTCGTAGAGCACAGTACAGCGCAGGAATTCTCCGAATAGCAGTGTATGTCACGAAAGTCTAGGTTAGCCTGACCGAGATTAACCTAACCTAAACTAACCAATCGTTATATAACTCATCCTAACGTGCCGCGGCCACAACTGCTCGCTTCACTGCGATCGAGCAGAGTGCAGTAGAGCATTGCAGTGCGCCGGCATCCAGCGGAAAGCAGTGTATAACGCAAAGTCCGAAGATATCCAAACCTAACCTGAACAAACCTAACCTTACCAAACTTAATCTAACACAACCAAACGTGCTGAAGTCACAATCGCTGGCCTGTCCAGAGCCAAGCAGAAAATATTAGAACACAGTATAGCGCAAAAATTCGCGGATAGCGGTGCATAGCACAGAAGACTGGACGATCATATCCTGACTTCACCGAACGTAACATACCCGAACGTAGCATAGCTCAACCTATCGTGCCGAGACCACAATCGGTGGCCACGCCAGAGCCAATCAGAGCATCCAAGAGCACACTGGAGGGCAGAATTGCACCGGATAGCAGCGTATAGCGCTTATGTCGAAGATATCCTGCCCCAATGTATCCAATCTTAACATAGCCGTACATAACACAACTCAACCTTACGTAGCTCGAGCACTATAGCTGGCCTTCCCAGATTCGAGCCGATATTACTAGAGGAGAGCTGGGCGCATAAGTACATTGAGTCGCAGTATATAGCACAAGAGTCGTATCCATCCAGGCCCAACCCAAGCAAACATAACCTAACCTAACGTAGCATACCTCAACGTAACGTACCGAAGCCACTACTGCTCGATCGTCCATGGCCAAGCAGATTGTAGTAGAGCGGAGTCGAGCACAGAGACCCACCGAACATGAGTGTATAACACGAGTCAAAGCTAGCAACACCGAACATAGCACATCCTAATGTAACGAAGCGTAACCTGCAATCACACAACGTGCCGAGACAAATATTGTTGGCATTCAGATAGCTAAGCATAATATAGCGGAGCGCAGTGCAGCGAAGCAATACTCCGAATAGCAGTGTATAGCACGAAAGTCTTAGTTAACATGACCGGGCTTTACCTAACCTTGCATAGCCAAGCGTATCCTAACTCAACATAACATGACGAGACCTATTTTGCTGGCCCTCCATAGACGAGCAGAGTAGAGTAGAGCAATGTAGAGCGCGGAGATCCGCCGGATAGATGTGTACAGCACAAATGTCAATGCTATCATATCATGCCCTATCCAAACGTAGCACAAACAAACACTAACTTATCGCCACGTATAGCGCCACCATAACTATCCCCAGCCTCCCCACTCTCGAGGAGATTATGGTAGAGCACCGTAGTGCACACAAATCCAGCGAATAGCAGTGTATACCTCGAAAGACTAAGCTATTTAAACTTAACGCAGACTAACTTAACGCAGCCGAACGTAGCATATCCTAACCGGACGTGCCGAGACCGCCATTGCTGACCTCCGCAGAGCCGAGCAGAGCATATTAGAGAAATGTAGATCGCAGAAGTCCTCCGAAAAAGCTGTTTATGGAACGAGGGTCAAAGCTATCCTATCCTATCCTGACCAAGCGTAACATAACCAAACGTAATGTATCTCAACCCAAGGTGCCGAGACCATAACAGCTGCTCTTCTCAGGGACAAGTAGGGCATACTAGAGTATAGTTGAGCGCAGAAATCCACTGAATTGCTGTGCATAGCACAAAAGTAGGACCCATACTAACCGAACGTATCCTAACCTAGAAAAGCCGAAAGTATCTTGCCTCAACATAACGTACCGAGGATATTATTGAAGGCCTTCCATGTGCCAAGCTGAACCTACTAGAGCACTGTGGAGCGGTGAAATCCACCGGATATCAGTATGCACCGCGAAAGTCATATCCATCCTAACCTAACCAAAGCAAATGAAACGTAGCCAAACGTAGCCTGCGTCAACACAACGGCACGAGGCCGCTATTACTGTGCTCCCCAGGGTCGAGCAGTGTACAGTAGGGCAACGTAGGGCGAAGAAATCGACCGAACAGCATTGTATAGCACATAAGTCCAAGCTATCCTCTCCTAACCTCTCCACTTGTAAAACAACAATACGCAACCTAACTTAAGCTTACGTGCCGAGGCAACTATTGCTGGACTCCCCAGAGCCAAGCAGAATATACTAGTGCACAGTAGAGCCCAGAATGCCAAACAAATAGCTGTGTATTGGGCAAAAGTCGAAGATATCCTAACATAACGCGAAAGACATAGGTAACCATACATAACCCAAACAAACATAGCCTAACCAAACGTAGCATTGCTCAACATACCGTGCCGAGACCACCACTGCTGGACTCCCCTGAGCCGAGCAGAGTATGGTAGAGCTATCTACATCGTAATTATCTTCCGAATGGCAGTTCATAGCAGAAAGTCAGAGGCATCCTGACCGAATTTAACCTAACCTAGCCTAACCATACGCAACATGACTCCACCGATCGTGCCACGACAACACGTTCTGCTCGCCCAGAGAAGAGCATATGCTAACAGAGCAATGCTGAGCGCAGATATCTACCGATTAGCCGTTTATGGCGCAGTAGTCATAACTGCACTAACCAAACCTAACCTAACCTATCCATGCCAAGCGCAAACTAACTAAACCCAGGGTGCCGAGACCGCTATTGCTGGCCTCCCGAGAGTCGAGCAGAGTATAGAAGGGCAACATAGAGCGCATGAACGCACCGAATAGCAGTGTAAAGCACAAAAGTCTAAGCTGTCCTATCCTATTCGTAACTGGCGAAATATAACAAAACGCAGCATATCTCAGCCGAACGTGCCGAGACCCATACCGCTGGCATCCCCATAGCAGAGCAGAAAATACTAGAGCAGAGTAGAGCGCCTAAATCCGCCGTATAGCAGTGTATAGCACAAAAGTCAAAGCCATTCGTACCAAACTTAGGATAACTTGACATAACCGTACGTAACCTAACACAACCAAACGTGCCATGACCGCTATTGCTGGCGTCCCGACATACCAGCAGAGGCTAGTAGAGCAATGCAAAGCGCAGACATCGGCCTAATAGCAGTGTATAGTGGAAAAGTCAATGCTACTCTAACCAAGCCTATCTCAACGAAGCCAAGCCAAACGCAACATATCTCAAACAAATGTGCAAGGAACATTGTTGCTGGCCTCCCTGGAGACAAGCCGAACATATTAGGGAATAGTAGAGCGTAGAAACACACAGAATAACAGTGCATAGACGAAAGTCAAAGTTGCCACAGCTTATCCCAGCAAAACCTAACACAACAAGACGTTGCTAACCTGATCTTAATGTGCCTCAAACACCATAGCTGTCCTCCCCTGGGCTAGGCGGTACATATTAGAGGAGTGTAGGGAGCGTAAGTCCATAGAATTGCAGTGTATAGCAGAAAAATCAAAGCTATCCAAACCTTAACCATGCCAAGAAATACTAACCAAACGTAACATAACACAACCTAACATTCCGCGGCCACTATCTCTTGCCACCCCGAAGCAATGAAGAGCGCATTAGTGAAGAGTAGAGAGGAGAAATTCAGCGAAAAGCAGTATATAGCACAAAAGACGAAGGTTCCCATTCCTAACCCAACCGTTCGTGAAGCAACCGAACGTAGCGAAGCTCAACTTAACGTGCCGCCAACATTATTGCTGTCCTCCCCAGAGCCGGGCAGGACGAATTAGAGGAGTGTAGGGCGCAGGAATCCATATTCTCGTAGTGTACAGCAGAAAAGTCGAGGATAAACAAACCTAACCCAAGCTATCATAACCTAACCTATCGTAGAAAAGCTCAAAGTAACCAGCCGCGACCACTATTTCTGGCCTCCCCAGGGACTACCAGACTATGGTAGAGCACAGTGAAGGGCAGGAATCCACCGAATGTCTGTGTATAGTACGAAAGTCAAAGCTATCCTAAGGAAACCTAAGCTAATCCACCCTAACCAAGCGTAACGTAACACAACCTAACGTGCCGCGACCACTATTGCTTGCATCCTGAGAGTCGAACAGAGTAGAGTAGAGCAATGTAGCGCGCAGAAATCCCCTGAATAGCAGTGTAGAGCACAAAAGACAAATCTATTCTATCCTAAGCCATACAAACGTATTATAGCCAAACGCAACATAACTTAACCTAACGTGCCGCGAAGAATATCGCTGGCATCCACAGCTCCAAGCAGCATATACTAGAGCCCAGTGGAGCGCAGAAAGCCACCCAACAGCAGAGTACAGCACAAAAGTCAATGACATCCAAACATAAATTGAACTGACCTAACCTAACCAAGCGCAGAATAACTAAATCTTACGCGCCGAGACCTATTTTGCTGACTCACCAAGTGCCAAGCAGTGCACATTAGACATCAATGGAGCGCAGAAATCCACCGACAGCAGTGTAAAACACAAAAGTCAAAGCCATCATAACCAAACGTAACCTAACCTAACATGACCAAACGTAACGCAACACATCCTAGGTGACACGACCGACATTTCTGGTCTCCCTGGAGAGGAGCAGGGTATAGTAGAGCTACGCAGAGCACTGAAATCCACGGAATAGCAGTGTATAGCAAAAAAGGTAGAGCCATCCTTTTGTAACCTACCAAAACGTGTCGTAGCCAAGCGTAACATAACACGATATAACGTGCCGCGACCACTATTGCTGGCCACCCCAGATACGAGCAGAGTATAGTAGAGCAATGTAGAGCGCAGAAATCCCCCGCATTTCAGTGTACAGCGCAAAAGTCTAAGATATACTACGCTAACACCAGCAAGCCTAACCGAACCGAACGTAACCTAACTCTAACTAACGCGCCGCGGCCTCTGTTTCTGGCCTCCCCAGAGCGAAGCAGGGCATACCAGATTTCATTATTGCGCAGAAATCCACCGAATAGCAGTGTATAGCACAAAAGTCAAAGCTGCCTTTGCCTAACCTAACAAAATGTAGCATAGCCAAACGTTGCGCAACTCCACCTAACCGCCCTACACCACGATTTCCGACCTCCGCATAGCTATGCAGAATAAACTACAGCGCAGTAGATCACAGAAATTCGCGGCGACGCAGTTTAAAGCACAAAAGTCAAAGATAACCGAACCTAGCCAGACATAGCCTATTAGAAGCGAACGTTACATAACTCAGAATAAGGTGCCGAGACGACTAGTGCCGTCTTTCGCAGATAAGAGCTGAACATATCAGTCCACGGTGCAGCGCAGAAGTCCACGGATTAGCAGTGTATAGCACAAATGTCAATGTAACCCTCTCCTAACCTAACCAATCGTAACACAGCCGAATGTATCCTAACTCAATCTAACACGGCATGACAACTACTGCTGGCTTCCCCATAGCCAAGAATAGCATATTGGAGCACAGTAGAGCGCAGAAGTTCGCCGACATGCTGCGCATGGCGCAAAAGTCAATACTACCCTCTCCTATCCTCACCAAACGTAACAAAACCGAACGTAGCATAAATTAACATAACGTGCCGGCGCCTCTATTTCCGGCCTCCCCGTAGTAGAGGGGAGTAGTAGAGCATTGTAGAGAGTAGAAATACACCGAAAAACAATGTGTAGCACAAAAGTCAAAGATATTCCGACCAAACCTGGCCTTACCTGTGATAACAATATGTAGCCTAACTAAACATAACACGCCGATGCCTCTATTGCTGGCGTGCCCAGAGACAAGCTGCAAATAGGCGAGCACAGCGGGGTGCAGAAATACGCCGAATAGCATTGTATAGCGCAAAAGTCATGGTTAGTCGCTCCTAACCTATCCAATCGTATCGTAACCGAACGTAACTAAACTCAACCTATCGTGAAGCGAC
>NW_016912093.1:0-8095 GCF_001483705.2 Eufriesea mexicana
CCTAACCTAACCAAACGTAACTCAACCAAGCGTAACCTAGCTCATCCTATCGTGCCTAGATCACTATTTCTTAGCTCCCCAGGGCAAGGTAGGACATACAAGGGCACAGGAGAACGCAGCAGTACGCCGCACTTAAGTGCAAGGCACAAAAGTTTAAGGTATCCTAGCCTAACACGAAAAAACCTGACCAAGCCAAACGATGCCAAACATAACCTAATGTTCCGACACTGATTCTCCTGGTATTCACAGCGCCATGCAGAGCATATTAGAGTACACTAGACCGCAGAAGTCCACCGAATATCAGTGTATATGAGAAAAGTCTAAGCTATAATCTCCTAACCTAGCCAAACGTGACATAACCAAACGCAGCCTATCTCAACCTAGCGTGCCGCGGCCTCTATTGCTGGCGTCCGCAGAGAAAATCAGATTTAGATCGAGCTCAGTAGAGCGCAGGAGTCCATAGGGTAGCAGTGTGTAGCACAAGAGACTAAGCGGCGCAGACCTAACCCAATCACGCATAACATGGCCAAACTGAACATAACTCGGTGTTACGTGCCTCGACCACGATATATGGCCTTCCAAGATCCAACCAGAACTTATTAGTGGAGGGTAGAGCGCAGAAATCCACCGTCCAACCGTGTATAGCACCAAAGTCGAAGCTATACCAACCAAACATTGCTAACCTATCTTAAGCGAACGTAACATATCAAAACGTATCGCGCCACGAGCAATGTGCTGGCGTACCCAGACTCAAGCTCGGTACAGTAAGGAAATGTAGGGCGCATGAAGCCGAGGAATAGCAGCATATAGCACAAAAGTCAATGCTGTCCTACTCTAACCCAACGAATCGTAGCAGAGCCGAACAAAACCTAACCCAACCTATCATGCCGCGGCCACTATAACTTGCATCCAGAGGGCCAAGCAGAATATAATAGAGGAGACAAGAGCGCAGTAATCCATAGAACAGGAGCGATTAGCCGTAAAGTCAAACATATCCAAACCTAAACCAAACCAACATAACTTATACTAACGTAACCCAATAAAACCGAACGTGCCAGGACGGCTATTACTGGCCTCCCAGAGCCTAGCAGAGGGCAGTAGAGCAATGTGGATCCTAGTAATCTATAGAGTAGTTGTGTACAGCACAAAGGTTAAAGCTATCCTGTCCTAACCAAACCAAACGTAACAAAACCGAACGTAACATAACAGAACCTTACGTGCCGAGACAATTATTGCTGTCCGCCCCATAGAAAAGCCGAACATAATACGGAACAGTGGGTCGCAGGTATACGCCCAATAGCACTGAGTAGCACATGAGTCAGAGCTATGCTGTCATAACCTAGCAAAGCGAAACACAGCCAAACGCAACGTAGCTATACCGAAAGTGACGGGACAACTATTGCTTGACTGCCCGGGTCCAAGCAGGATGTAGTAGATCACATTAGAGTGCACATATCCACCAAACGACAGCGTATAGCACGAAAGACGAGGCTATCATATTCCAATCTGAGCACACGTAACAGAAGCAAAAGTAGCGGAAATCAACTTAACGTGACGAGACAACCATTGCTGGCCTCCTCAGCGCCAAGCGGTATATGCTAGGGCACAGTTGGGCGCAGGAGTAAACCGAATAGCAGTGCATAACACAAAAGTCCAGGCTATCCTGTCCTAACATTGCCAATCGTAGCGTAAAGGAACGTAACCTACCTCAACGTAACGTGCCGAGACCACAATTGCTGACCTCCACAGAGCCAGGCAGAACAAGTTAGCGCACGTCATCGCGCAGAAATCCACCGAATGGCAGTGTATAGGACAAAGCTCATTGCTACCATGTACTAACATAGGCGAAGGTAACATAGCCGAACGTGAACTAAATAAACCTTATGTGCCGAGACCATTTTTGCTGCCTCAAGATAGCATCGCAGAACATCCCATAGGTAAGTAGAGCGTAGAAGTCCAAAAGATCTCAGTGAATAGCGGAAAAGCCAAAGCTATCCAAGCCTAACCCAAACTAACAAAACCTAACCGAACGTAACGAAACTCAAACCTATGTGCCTCGGTCACGATTTCTGGCATCCACAGAGCAAAGCAGAGCATATCAGCGCACAGTAGATCGAATATCAGTCTATAGCACACGAGTGAAATCTATCCCACCCTAACCTTAACTAAGGCAACGCAACATACACCAGAGCAGAGCGGAGCGCAGAAGTCTACCGGATGGTAGTGAATAACGCAGAAGTCAATGCCATTCTACCCAAACCTAATCAATCGTAGCATAGCCAATTGTAACCTATCTAAGCCTATTGTGACGCGACCACTACTGCTGGCCACCTTATCCTATGTTAGGATCTGATAGCTTTGACTTCTTTGACACACGCTGCTGTTAGCAGTATTCCTGCGCTCTACTATGCGCTAGGGTGTTCTGCTTGGATATGCGATTGCCAGGAGTTGTGGTCCCGGCACCTTATGGTGAGATAGACTAAGTTAGGTTCGGATGGGTTAGGTCAGGTTATGTTAGGATTTCTTCGACTTTTGCGCTATACGCCACAATGCGGCGGATTTCTGCGCTCTACTGTGCCCTAATATTTTCTGATTGGCTCTGGCGAGGCCAGCAATCGTCGTCTCGGCACGCTAGGTGCAGTTGTGCTACGTTTGTATTTGTCATGTTCTGTTGCGTTCGCCTACGATAGCATTGACTTTCGCACTGTACACTGTTATTCGGCGCACATCTGCGCTCTACTCTGCTGTACTATATTCGGCTTGGACCCGGCGATACCAGCAATACTGATGGCGTCACGTTATGCTCAGTTAGGCTACGTTTTGCTCGGTTCTGTCGGTTTGGGTTAGGCATGTGTTTCTTTGACATTTCTGACGTACACTGCGTTTTTACGGATTTCTGCGTTTCACTGTGCACTAATATATTGTCCTTGGCCCCGTGGAGGCCAGCAATCGTGGTCGCAGGACATTAGGTTGAGTTATATTACGTTTTGCTACACTACGTGTGAATTGATTTGGAGGTAGTATCTTCGACTCTTGCGCTATACACTGTTATTCGGTATACTTCTGCGATCTACATTGCTCTACTATACCCTGCTCGACTCTGGGGAGGCTAGAAGAAGTGGTCCCGGCGCGTTAGGTTGAGATAGGTTACGTTTGGTCATTCTACGTTTAGTTACGTTAGGCTATGGTAGCTTCGACTTTTGCACTGTTTGGTTAGATAGGGTTATGTTAGGACTTCTTTTACTTCTTTGCATTACACTTCAATGCGTCGGACTGCTGCGTTCTTCTGTTCTCTGTTATATTCCGCTTGGTTCTGGAGAGATCAGCAACAGTAGCCTAGGCGCCTCAGGTGGAGGTGGGCTACGGCTGGATGTGTTGCGGTTGGCTAGGTAAGGAAGCGATAGCTTTGACTTTTATTCTATACACCGCTATTCGGTGGATTTCTGCACCTTACTGTGCTCTAGTATGCTCTGCTTGTCTCTGAGGAGGGCAGTAAGTTTGACCTCGGGTCGTTAGGTTGCGCTATATTACGTTTGTCTATGCTTCGTTTGGTTAGATTAGGATAGGACAGCTTAGACTTGTGTGTTATACACCGCTATTCGGTGGGTTTACGCTCTCCAGATTGCTCTAATATGATCTGCTTGGCCCTTGCATGGTCAGGAATTGTGGTCTAGACACGTTAGGTTGAGTTATACTGCATTTGGTTATGTTATATTTGGTTAGGTTAGGACAGGGTAGCTTTGAGTTTTGTGTCATACACTGCTATCCGTTCGATTTCTGCGCTATACCGTTACCTAATATTCTCTGCCTCGCTCCGGGACGGCCAGAAATGGCGGCCGCGGTGCGCGCGGTAGCGTTACGTTACATTCTGTTAAGTTAGGTGTGTTTGGGTTAGGTTAGGATACCTTCGGTTTTTGTCCTCGAGACTGCAATGCGGTGCACTTCTGCGCTCCTCTGTTCCCTAGTATGTTCTTCTTGGCTCTGGTCAGGTCAGCAATAGTGGCCGTGGCACGTTAGGTTTGGTCATGTTACGTTTGGATGGGTCAGGTTAGGCTATGTTTGGTAAACATGGCTTCGTCTTTCATGCTATACACCGTTATTCTGCGGATAACAGTCGTCTACTGCGCTCAACTACATCCTGCATGGCACTTGGGGGTCAGCAGCAGCGGTCGCGGCGCGTTATGTTGTCCTAGGCTACGTTTGGTTAGGTCAGGTTGGGACAGGTAAAGATAGGGTACATTTGCCTTCTGTGTTATTCACTGCTATTCCTTGGCTACCTGCACCTCATTGTTCTGTAGCATATATTGCTTGGCTCTGGGGAGGACAGCATCGGCTGTCTCGTCACGTTGGGTTGAGATAGGCTACGATAGTTTACGTCACGTTTGGTAAGGTTAGAAATTCACTGCTTCGACTTTTGTGCTATACACTGCTATTCGGCCGATATCTGCGCTCAGCATTGCTCTATTGGCCTCGGGTTGCATTTGAGGCCAGAAAAAGTGCTGTCGGCCAGTTATGTTGTGCTAGGCTACGTTTGGCTAGGTTGGGAGGGGTCAGGTGAGGCTATGTTATCTCTGTCTTTTGTGCTATGTACCGCAACACGTCGGATGCCTGCGCTCTGCTCTGCTCTAATATATTGTGCTTGGCTCTGGGGAGGTCAGCAGTAGCTTTCTCGGCACGTTCTATAGAGTTGGGCTACGTTATATTTGGTTAAGCTTGTTTGGGTTAGGCAAGGATAGCTTTGTCTTTTGTGGCATAAAATGTTGTTCGGTGGATTTATGCGCTCTACTTTTCTCTAGTATGCTCTGCTTGGCTGTGGAGATGCCAGCAATAATAATCTCGGCAGTAAGGTTGAGATCGGCTGCGTTTGGTTTGGTTGTGTTAGTCAGGGTTAGCTTTGGATAGCTTCGATTTTCGTGGTATGCACTCATATTCCGTGGATTTCTGCGCTCTACTGTGCTGTACT
Organism: Eufriesea mexicana; assembly: GCF_001483705.2. Taxonomy (NCBI): domain Eukaryota; kingdom Metazoa; phylum Arthropoda; class Insecta; order Hymenoptera; family Apidae; genus Eufriesea; species Eufriesea mexicana. Next base: position 4,964 of record NW_016912093.1, read on the forward strand.
ATACTCTGCTCGACTCTGGGGAGGCCAGATATGGCGGGAGTAGGACGTTATTTTGTGTCAGGTTACGTTCGGTTATGTTACAATTGGCTATGTTAGAACATGTTGGCTTTGACCTTTTTGCTGCACGCAGCTATTCGATGGATTTCTCCACTCTATTGTGCACGAGAAAGTCCTGCTTGGCTCTGGGGAGGAGAGAAATTGTGGTATCGGCAAGTTGTGCTGTGTTAGGTTACGTTTGTCTTTTCTAGGTTGGTTCAGGCAAGGTTTGGATACCTTTGATAGATGTGCTGTACACAGCAAAGCGGCGGATTTCAGGGCTCCACTGTGCCCTAGTATATTCTGCTTGGCTCTGCGGAGGCCAGCAGTAGTGTTCACGGTTCGTTTACTTAGTTTACGTTAGTACAGAAGTGGTTTGGATATCTTTAACTTTTGTGCTGTGCACTGCAATGCGGCACCTTTCTGCGCTCTGGATTGCTCTAAAACGCCCTGCTTGGATCTATGGAGGCCAGCCATGGCGGTCTCGGCACGTAGGGTTGAGCTACGGTACGCTTGGTTATGTTAGTTTGTGCTAGGTTCGGTAAGCGTAACTGTGACTTTCGTGCTATACACTGATGTTCGTTGGATATATGCACTCTACTGTGCTCTACTATATTCTGCTTGACCCTGTCCAAGCCAGCAATAGTGGTCGCGGCACTGTAGATTGCATTTGGTTACGTTTGGCTATGTTAAGGTTGGTAAGTTTAGTGCAGTGTAGCTTCGACTTTCGTGCTATACACTGCTATTCGGCCGACTTCTGCGCTCTACTCCGCTCTGGTATGTTCTGCTTGCCTCCGTGGAGTCCAGCAGTATTGGTGTCTGCACGTTAGGTTGGGCTACATTGCGCATAGCTCGGTTTGGTTGGGTTAGGTTAGGTGAAGTATGGTTAGCATAGATTTGACTCTCGTGCTACCCACTGTTATACGGTGGATTTCTACGACATACACTCCTCTAATATGTTCTGCTTGGCTCTGGATACGCCAGCAATCGTGTTCGCGGCACGAGATATTGAGTTATGTTAGTTTGGCTAAGTTATGTTAGCATGGGTTAGGTTTGGACGAATTCGAATTTTGTGCTGCACACTGCTATCATATGGGCTTCTACTGTGCTCTCGTGTATTCTGCTTTGCCGTGGGGAGCTCAGTAATGGTGGTCTAGGCACGTTGGTTTGGGTTACGTTACCTGTGGTTACGCTACGTTTGGATATGTTAGGCCAGGATGTTCGACTTTTCTGGTATACAGAGCAATTCGGTGGATTTCTGCGCTCTTCGTTGCTCTACTATACGCTACTCGACTCTAGGGGGCCAGCAATGTCGGTCGTGGAACGACAGGCTCTGTTAGGTTTCGTTCGGTTAATTTACAATCGGATCGGTTAAGAGGTGATAGCTTTGACTCTTGTGTTATACTCTGCTATTGTGCGGATATCAGCGCTCTGCAGTGCTCTAGTGTGTTCTGCTTGGCACTTGGAAGCCCAGCAATAGCCGTCTCGGCACGTTATGTTGACTTACGTTACGTTCGGTTTGGTTAGGATAGGCTAAGTTTGGTTAGGATAGCTTCGACTTTTGCACTGTACACGGTTATTCGGTGGATTTCTGCGCCCTACTGCGATCTTACACGCTCTGGCTTTCTCTGGGGAGGGAAGAAACTGCGGCCGCGGAACGTTAGCTTGAGTTAGGTCACGTTTGGTTTGGTTACGTTTGTTTGGACCAGTTATGGGTAGCTTTGACTCTTCTGCTACACCATGCGACTATATGGATTTCTGCGCTCTCGCGTCCTCTAACATGTTCCGCATGGCGATGGGTAGGTCAGCAATAATGGAATCGGCTCCTGAGATTTTGTTATTCTAGGCTTGGTTAGGCTAGGTTACGACGGGTTAGGCTGGGATTTCTTTAACGTCTGCGCTATACACTGCTATTTGTTGGCTTTCTGGCTTTACCTTGCTCCAGCAATTTCTGCGTGTCTCTGGGGAGGCCAGCAGCAATGATCTCGGCACGATAGATTAAATTTTATTACGTTTGTTTATATTACGATTCGATATGTTACGATAGGATGAAGTTGGCTTTTGTGCTATACACTGCAAACTCGGCAAGTTAGGTTATGTTAGCTTGCGCTTGGTTATGCTACATTTGGTTAGGTTGGGATAGGGTGTCTTTAACATTTGTGCTGTACGCCGCTGTTCGGTGGTCTCCTGCGCTCTACACTGCTCTAATATGCCCTGCTTGTCTCTGGGGAGGGCCGCAATAGTGGTCTCAGCACGTTAGGAATGTTCGAGTTAGGTTTTGTTACGTTACGTCTGGTTAGGTTCGGACAGGACAGCTTTGACTTTTGCGCTGTACACTTTTATACGATGGATTTCAGCGCACTACTGAGTTCTGGTATGTTCTGCTTGGCTCTGGAGAGGCCAGCAATTGTGGTCTCGGCACGGTAGGCTTAGTTCGGTTTCTCCCGTCTTGGCTCGGTTAGAGTAGGTTTGGTCCTTATAGCTTTGACTTTTGTGCTTTACACTGCTATACGGTAAATATCTGTACACTGCATTGGTATACCAGCATCTGCTTGTCTCTAGGGAGGCCAGAAAGAGCGGTCGTTGCACGTTTTTTTGAGTTAGGTTACGTTTGGTTAGGTAAGGTTTGTTTGTGTATGGATGAGATGGCTTTGACTTTTGCGCTATACACTGGTATTCGGTATATACCTGCGGTCGGCGTGGCTCTAGCAGCTTCCGCTTGTCTCTAGGGAGGAAGGCAATAGTGGTCGTGGCTCGTTTGTTTGAGGTACGCTACGTTCGGATAGGTAAGGTTTGGTTATGTTTGACTAGGATATCTTTGACTTTTGCGCTGTACACTGCTGCATGATGGATTTCTGCACCCTACTGTGCTCTAATATGATCTGCTTGGCTCTGTAGAGGCCAGCAATATCGGTCGTGGCACGTTTTGTTGATAGGTTACGTTTGGGTGGGTAAGGTTAGGATATGTTTGGTTGGGACGGCTTTGACTTTCGTGCAACGCACTGCGATTCTACGGATTTCTACGCTCAACTCTCCTCTAATATGCTCTGCTTGGTTTTGATAATGCCACGAATAGTACTCTCGGCACGTTATGCT
>NW_016912094.1:0-256 GCF_001483705.2 Eufriesea mexicana
AATGCTATAGAATCTGTCTGGAAATTACAATTTCATTGACGTTTTCGACTAATATCGTGATGAACTAGCTTTCTTGGATATATTGGGAGGAAAGATACTACTGGCGAGCTGTAGCTATTGCAATGCTATAGAATCTGGCTGGAAAATTCAGTTTTATTGACGTTGTCGACTAATATCGTGGTGACCCTACTTTCTTGCGTAAATAATGACGATAGATATTATTGGCGTGCTATAGCCATTTCAATGCTACAGAATC